>NC_142929.1:100927450-100934950 GCF_046866305.1 Octopus bimaculoides
ATTTTAAAATTCCCGCTCCATACCTAAGTGATGCTATCGTCCACGTATTAACTGCTTGGATTTTATTCCATCCAGTCAATTTTGAGCGCAGCACCAACCTCAGTCTTTGGAAATACTCCATCCTCAGTTGCTCTTTCATTTCCGTTTCCGTTATCTCGTTGGCCTCTAGTACGCCAAGGTATTTGCACCCTTCCGTTTCAATTTGCTTAATTAAGTCTCTATTCGGTAATTCTATCCCTGCAAGGGACTGTATCTTGCCCCTTTTTAAGTAGATTAATTCGCACTTCTTGAGTCCAAATTCCATTCTAATATCAGTACTAAAACAGTGGACCGTGTTCACCAAGGAACTCACTTGTGTCTCATTTTTGCCACATAGTGTCAAAGAGGAGGTGGTTGATTGTTTGGGATTTTTCTTTTAGCAGGTACCATAAGTTCATTTTCCTGAGTACCAAGGTCAAAGGCATCATGCAGAGAACGAAAAGCAACGGAGATAGGCTGTCACCCTGGAAAATCCCTCTTCTGATACCCAGTGTGGCCAAGCTATTTCCGTAAGATGTCAGTTCAGTTTTCCATCCGGCCATACTTCTCTTCAGGAAACACGTTACATTCCTCACAATTCCAAACAGATCTAAGCTCTCGATGATCCACGAATGTAGAATCATATAAGCTTTGCGATAGTCAATCCAGGCCATTCCCAGATTTGTTTTCCTTCGTTTACAATCTTGCATTACCATTTTGTCTATGAATAGTTGATTTTTGGTACCTCTGCATCTCCTTCTACAGCCTTTGTGTTCCGGCGGTAATATATCGTTCTCATCAAGAAATTTATACAGTTCTTCAATTCTTCCTGACAATAAATTCCACGTTTACGAGAGGCAGAATATTGGTCTGTAATTGTCAGTAACATTTCCCTTTGATGCACCCTTCAGGCACAACACCGTTTGTCCTTTTGTCAACCGGCGTGGATTTTCATCTCCATTGATCAATGCATTAAATTGTTCTGCGATCAATTTATGGCAACTAGTGAACTTTTTTTTTATCCAAAATCCCTGTACACCGTCAGGTCCTGCCGCTTTTCAATTGCTTGTCTTTTTACTCATATTTTTATATTGTCTTCTGTGAAGTGGATAGCCTCTTACTGAGGATATGAAGCTGTTTGCTTCAGGCTGCAAAGTCATTCAGCTGTAGTATTATGTCGACTTTCATCAGCATCAGGGACTAAACTTTCACGTTTTTTATCGTCATTAATCTCTTGATAAAATCTTTTTTGATCGGTTCTAAACAATTTGTTTTGCTGGTATTGCTTAATCCGTTGTTCAAGCCTAGTTAGCTTTGCTGTTTTGGCATGTATGCGCAGCTTCAGTTCTCCAATTACAACATTCAGGCCTTTTGTATTTACACCATATTTCTTCCTAACTTTTTCGAATTTCTATTCATTCTTAAGTCCTCCATTTCTTTTCCTCACAAGTATTGACACTACACTGCTCGAGGAATTTATATCTTCAGAAATTCTCCTTTTCCATCAAGGTTGTTTATTTCCTCTTCTATCCGTCGCTTTTCTCTTCTCAGTAGTTCTCATTCTCATCCTTTCCGCCACAATCCTACTTGCAGCCTTGATAAAATTATTTGTTTGTGTGATGTCCTTTGTTTCAATGTGTCTCAGTACAATATTGACTTTATTCGTCTCTTGATTTAGTCTCCATTGGTTATCCTTCTTAATGTCGCACACAAATTCGGTCCCGTCTGTATTTAATAGATCCAAAATCCAGTCTATTATTCATTATTTGAGTAGTCACTGATTTCAATTCTTTCACAATTCACGGTATTATATTCTTGCGAACATTTGTCCATCTCTTCTACCATACTACTTTCATTTCTTGCATGCCCAACCTCACCCGATATCCTTCTTTTAATAGCTACTAACTTCAATTCTGTTAACTTAATTCTTTCGTATTGCTCTTGCTTCGTCACATAATCTCTGTTCAGTAATTTCGAACAGTTCCATTGACTTCCATTCACTGTGCATTCGTTTTCTGTACCCTCTGACAGGCACACCATTCACATCCACTATGGTGCTTCGGTAGTAACGCTCCATAGCCATCATATTTACTTGTTTACTCCACCCATGTCTTGTAGCATGGCTAGCAGATGCTGGATTGCGACCGGGCCCACTTTGCTGCACAGTAGGGCACCCACCTACCGGGTGCGGCACTTTTACCATTGGTTTCAGTCCTGTTCACACCGTTATCGTCATTTATTTTGCTTGACATTTTCACTCGTAATTGAAGTATGTTTTTAGGGTACTACCACCGGTATTTTTACTATTATAATTTCACTATTACTACTATAATCCCTATCTTATTATTTCCTAGTTCACTACTATAGTTTCATTATTATTATTATTATTATTATTATTATTATTATTATTATTATTATTATTATTATTATTATTATTATTATTATTATTATTATTATTATTATCATCATCATTATTGAGTTAGAGACCAGTGCATGCCATCAAAGTGACACTGGGGTAAAATATACGAAGCCCATTATACACCCACCATGACTACCCGTCTGATAAGGGTACACCAGGCACATGCATCACAACCATATGTGCGTGACATGGTGATCTCATATCAAGATAAACAGCGCATGACCTCGCAGGTGGGGCCCAGTTAGAATTTTTTTCAGGTCGAGTAGCCCATCCCGCTCAAAAGGTCCCTGAATAAGGTTTGTTTAAGGATGTTGAGAAAAGCACCAATGTTTCCAAAGGTGAATTATCAAACCCCAAAGAATTCCTCTCAACACATGGCTATGATGCTCCACCACTATTTCTGCTCATGATCAGAGATGCACATATCGTTCAGCCACTCAGGGACATACTCAACTGGTTAAGGTCAAACAACTGACAAGCAAATCAGTGGTATTGAGCAGAATATTTGCTGTAGCCCATCTTTTATACCAAGACAAAATAATGTACATGCTAACACTTCCAATCAGTTAAGGTGAGAAGCCATGAGAGTCACTGGCTAGTACTGCATCAGGAAGACCTGTAATTAAAGGTATTTCAACTTTGACCAATCTATCTTTTTGTAAATCAGGGACTACACTTTCCAGTTTACTTGTTTTTACTTAAGGCGGTAAGGCGTGGCAAGAGGGAAATTTTGACTACTATATTTAGTGGGTCGAGAGACTGCATTGAGGCTAGCCCATTAGTTCGAAATCCGTTATTGTAGGTGCAAAGGCTGACCGTCTTGTATACTCGCTGTCCAAAACAGGTTATATTTTATCAACGTTTTTATGCATATTGTAGTACAATCAAGCGATTCCTTTGATTTGATTTTCTATTTATCTTATTATTCTCTCATAATAAGTTGTTAACATCGTTTAATTAGTCTTGTGAAGATTAAACCGGATTGTTTATTAGAATGTTGACTTTAAATTCCGTCTACTTACCTTCTGTACAGGCTTCAGATGTCTTGCGAACTACATTTGAAAGATGGGGAACAATCGCATTTTAAGAATGTAATTAATCAGTTAACTGGTCTTTCTTCAATGAGTTACATCAGTTTACGAGAGACAGTTGGTTTTTTTTTTCTTTTTTTTTCTTGTTATTTACATTGCGGGAACTCTTTGATATTTTACACGCTGGATATTATGAAAAGTGACAAAATCTGATGTACAGCTAATTTAAATTTCGAACAGGTAATAATGGATTAAATCAGTGGTTCCCAAACTTTATGGGACTGCTGCTCTCTTGACACCCAGGCCACATTCCTGACACCTCCCCCATCACACACACACACTCACTCACGCACTCACACACACACACACACACACACACACACTCATATATATATATATATATATATATATATATATATATATATTTTTTTTTTTTTTATACACATAAACATACATCCATACTTGCATGTGTGTGTGTGCGCGCGCGCCCATGCATATTATCGGTGGTTTTCTGCCCGAAAGGAAATTATTTGTCACTGTGAAGCATTGAATTATTGAATTTCCTAATCTTTGCTATAAGAATGTAGTAAGTCTCTTTTTAATTGCGGTTGTAATAGATGTACGAGCCAGAGATTCGGTAGGGCTACAACTCCCCGTAATTCAAGCAAAATAGTAGGGAACCATCAGGTAAAGCCATAAGAAAAATAATCGAACAGATAGTCAGACATTTGAAAGCTTCCTTCAGTGTATTCCTTTTCAGAAAAGGAATACACCCAGCAAGTTAGTTTTCTTTTGCACTCACTTGTCCCATCAAATTTTCTCAGTGACCATTAGTAAGACTTCTGTATGCCAGATCCAGTAAAAAACCTGATCGTCTTATGACCCTGTAGGCTCTCGCTTTAGGAAAGTTCCCTGAAAACAATGGCGTTACCCTAAACATCAACAAAGCTTCCTACTATGCCTAAAAAACTAATTTCCCATCAAAAGTTGTTCCATCCATTTCTCATCTATTGGATCAGTAGTTCTCTATCAAATCACACCTTCGCGTCATGTGTTGCCGGAAATATTTCTGTCTCACTCTCAGTCATGTCTAACGTGCACCAGGCCTTAGTTTTATTTCTTACTCTCTTTTAAAGCATCAACTGCCAACTTGCCATCACATCTACAACGCCTGCTCTTATGCAGATGATATGACTCTTCATCCACCCTAACCTTCTTCAACTATGCATTATCTTCTCACAACCAAGACACCACAAATCAAAGTTACACTGTCTTTGAACGGACACCTTGAGAGCATTCCCCAGCTGGGTCATGCCAATGTTGTCTCTTTTAACTATATAAAAAAGCTCAAGTACTACCCATATCATGGAAACATTATCGCATCATGTACCTCTAAATATAAGTTGCACTCAATTAGAGCCCTTACTCGACCTCCCTACCAACGAGAATTTCTCCAAAGCAAAAACACAACCTTAACTTAGCTTGGACAGGTTCACCAAAACTGTTGGTTTTTTTGGGTTTTTTTCAGAGCCAGAAAATATTTCAGTCTCCACTTACTATGGTTCTATCGCACTAACTTTCAATATCTGGAGACAGTCATCAAATATGACGTTCTTTAACGCTGCATCTATTAATCTTCTTAACGACCACCAATACTGCTTCCGTGGGGCCAGATCTACTACAAACCTACTATTGTATGTCATTTACCAGTAAGGCTCTTGCCCGTGAGAAATTTTATGAAAGCAATGTTGCCGCCCCCAACATCAGTAAAGATTTCGACCTTGTCTGATATGCCAATCTTCTCTCGAAACTACCTGCTTATGAGTATGATCCAACAATCATATCAAGGATCAGAGATTCCCGTTCACGTTGCACTACTACTAGTCTTCTCCTAGTCCTACAATCTATTAACCCTAGTGTGCTACGAGGTTCTGTTTTGTTACCCACATTCTAATTTTTCCACATCAATGACCAACTAGCCGTCACATCAATGCCATGATGCCAATTTTCATGCCCGTCTCCTCTCTCCTCTCTTTCAATGGCAAACACAAGCACTGTTCATTTCAAGAATACACCGTCGCACCACACCCTCCTTAAGCATAAGCAATACCCACTTAGTGCTTTTTGTGATTATCTCAAACTGTGGACCTCAGACTGAATGAGATCCACAATTTGGACGCGAACGCACAACTACGACGTAGCTAATGCTGTATCGTTAAAAACTTACTCTTTTGTAGGAAACCAGAAAATACTTCAAGCCTTAATTACTGACTCTCTTAAAGCTCAAGTGAGGCCTACAATGCTTCTATATCTGAAACAGGGTTGCTGTCCCTCTTACAGGTATTCTACACTGAATCCAGTAAAAAACCACTCGATTAACTGGCCTAAAGTCACCCACAGACAGCGCTTTCCAACTTCTGGGGATTTTAATAAGATTTATGTTTCCCCTCTTAGCCGCGTCCTCCAGTTGGTGAACCCCTGGATTAAATTATATAAAAAAAAATTGAATTAGCTTAAACTTGAACTTGTAACAGTCACGGACTGGAGTTACCAGGAAGGTTATTCTCGTAATCCGTCTTAAATTCGCAAATTTGAACAATGGGGAGACATGAGTTTAGCAGAAACGTTAGCGTTCCTGTCTCCACCCCAGCATAGAATCTTATTCCTATCTGCAAACATTTTTTTAATGATTTGAGTTAACACAGACCACCTGCAGTTTCCTTAGTCTTTTCTTTTTTCTCTTTTCTTTTTTTTTTAAGTACGATAAGTTAGTTTAACAGAGTTTATTTATTTGTCGTTATCTTTCACCTTAGTTACGAAGTTTAACTCAGTTACCAAGACATACTGTCTCTTTATTCAAAGTGAAGTTAAAATAGTTATGTAGAATAAACAAATGTAACAATGTCAGATAGAGTGCTTGCGTCTGTGTGTGTGTGTGTACGAAAGTGAGTGTGCGCTCACGCAAATGTGTCGGGGCGTCCGTGCACTTGTGTATGTTCGCGTATGTGTCTATGCGTACTCGCTGAGAGAAAGATATACATAGAAGGAATTCAGAGTAGGGTAAAGTAATCAGTAAATGATTCAGTACTTACAAACAGCTGCTAACATGAAACTACTAACTGACAAAGTCAGTATATAGTACATTAATTTTAACTGTTTAGTAGTAGTCGTCGTGGCCGAGTGGTTAAGGCGATGGACTAGAAATCCATTGGGGTCTCCCCGCGTAGGTTCGAATCCTACCGGCGACGAAGAGATTTTTTATTTTTCTACTAAAAGATGCTAATGAATTTAATGCTTCATTATCATGCTTGTGACTTTTATTCTCTCCTATTTTATTGTTCATATACCATTCCTCTATATATTTCTTTTCTCACTTTTACTCCGTCTCCGTCCATGTTCAATTTGTATAATTCTCAAGTTACGTCTCTTGCTGTTTTCCTTTTTCAGCGCCTTCTGTAACTGTCTTTTTTACTTGTTTCAGTCATTGGACTACGGCCATGCTGGGGCACCTTTGAACCGTTTTAGTCGAACACATTGACCCCAGTACATAATTTTAAGTCGGTGCTTATTGTATCGGTCTCTTTGCCGAATCGCGAAGTTGCAGAACACTGGTTGTCAAGCGGTAGCGGAGGACAAACACAAAGGCATACATACATACATGCATACATGCATACATACATACATATACATACAGACACACACACACACATATTCTTTTACTCTTTTAATTGTTTGTCATTTGACTGTGGCGATGCTGGAGCACTACCTGGAAGGGGTTTTAGCTGAACAATTACTCCATGACTTTTAAAAAGCATAGTATTTATTCTATTGGTGTCTTTCTCCAAACCGCTAAGTTATGGGGACGTAAACACACCAGCACCTATTGTCAAGGCCAGACACAGACACACACATATATGTATGTATGTGTATAAATATATACACACATGTGTGTACGTATGTATGTATGTATGTGTTTGTCCTCTCTGCTTGACAACCGGTGTTGGTTTGTTTACGGTACCCATAATTTAGCAG
>NC_142929.1:100944950-100954950 GCF_046866305.1 Octopus bimaculoides
AAAGGCAAAGTCGACCTCGGCGGAATTTGAACTCAGAACGTAACGGCAGACGAAATACCGCTAAGCATTTCGCCCGGCGTGCTAACGTTTCTGCCAGCTCGCCACCTTAATCTGGAATCTGCCTGATCTAAACTTGCTTAAGTACAACGTATGTCACGACGGTTCCTCTATGATTCAATCAGCTTCGGAAATCCTTATGTCTGTGTCTCTGTTCTGTGTGCGTGTGAGTGTATGTGTGTGTGTATATGTGTGTGTGTGTGCGTGCGCGCGTGTATGTGTCTGTTTCTGTGTTCCTTTGTCTGTTTGTGTGTGTGTGCGTGCGTGCGCACGCGCGTGTACATGCATATATGTGTGTGTGCTAAATGAATATTTTATACTTAGATGTAGAAGCACTCCTTAAACGTCAGATTTCTTTTGTTCCCAACCGAACTTAGCTATTCTCATAAGATTCGGCAACCAGTCAGTAACGAGATTGTTGTCGTCACCATCATCATATCATCATCAGAAGCTCGACTTATAATTTCGTTTGCAAACTCTGGCGGATAATATTTTGTAGTCAATTTGAAAAGGAAACGGACAATGTCCTTTATAACCAGTCAAGTTGCTGATGGTCCCTTTAGTGATGCTCCAAATAGTCTCGTGGTGTGTTTAATTTGGTCATATCATTACGGAGTCCCTGACCAAGAATCACAACAATGTCTGCAAGAATCTCTTCTCCGTTGTCATTCCCTTGTGCATTCTTTCAAATAATTTCTTCTCAATGCAGCTCAGCCTATATTTCAAAGAACCAAAGAAGTAACCTCTACACAGGTGCTAGAAATATCTGCTTAGAATTCCCGCCTGAATTACATTTCCTGTTTTAAAATAAGGACATGTTGCACCTTTTCTTTTAATCGTTTTCTCAATGCGGTAGGATTTGATTTGAGGGAATTTGGTTTGATTTCTAGCAAGTTAAACGACCAACAAGAGACTCCTTCGTATGATTTTAGTAGTGTTCTAATATATTGTAGAGAGATCTGCCTGTTTAGGCGTCTATTCTATATGTGGCAGAAGTTGTTGTTGTTGTTGTTGTTGATGAC
Organism: Octopus bimaculoides; assembly: GCF_046866305.1. NCBI lineage: Eukaryota > Metazoa > Mollusca > Cephalopoda > Octopoda > Octopodidae > Octopus > Octopus bimaculoides. The sequence goes on from NC_142929.1 coordinate 100,946,030, forward strand.
GCGGTTGTTGCTGTTGCTATAATCATCGGATCATTTTCAGAAGTTGTATTTTAAATTTTGAAGAATGGCCTCAAGTGGTATCCAAGAACATAATGAAGCACGCAGGAAACAGATGCATATGGAGCGAATTGCAAATTTACAAAAATCTATTGGTGTAAGTAAACTTATTTCTTTGTATTCATATAAACATCTTACTGTAATCTAGCCAAGCTTATAATATATCTTCTTGCTCGGGGACACCGTCTTTCAGTTACTAGCGCAGTCTGGTATTTATTTTATCGAGTCGTTAAGTAACAGCTTTTAAGACAACATTGATTTTATACTAGTAAATATAAACATAGGTATGCATAGATAAAGAGATAGACAGACTGACAGATTCCTGTTTGAAGCATTAATAACGTTCGTTGCTTAATGACTGCTATCTTAAACATTCGCATGAATTTGGAAGAATCGTTAGGAAAATCGAACAAAAGTTGTTTGTGCTATTTAGTTACGGCTTATACGCTAATACGTTCCGAAGTCAAATCCTGCCAGGGTCAACAACACCCTTCATCTTTCCGGAGTCAGTAAAATGAGATATTGCTCAAGTACTGGAATCATTTCCTAGAATGCATTCTAGACGTGAATGAGATAAGAACGTAACACATTAAACTTTCACGTGGCATCAGCAATCACCTTTTATTATATGGTGACCAATATTTTATTCCATTTCTATTCATGTGTCTGCGTGTGTGTGTGTGTGTGTGTGTGTGTGTGTGTGTGTGTGTGTGTATGCACACATACACTCGCATACATACAGACACATACACTCATGCACACTCACTCTCACATGCACATACATTTATGTATATACAAAACCATTTATAACCCATACATCGTTTTAATACATCCACTGTTACCCTCTCGTCTTCGTTACTATCGTTTTGATCACCTTGCTTGTCATCGCAAGTCATTTCCTTCACGTATCTTGCACCTGCAGCACTTTAAATCAATGATCATCATCCGATGAAGTGATTCCGAAAGCAGAATGAAGTGTTGACATCTGTCGTAAATAAATTATCAAATTACAAAAACATTGCTTAATAGAATACATGTGGTTTGGACATAATCATTTAAACGTTAAATCTATCATGTTTAGACAATGAACACAATGTTTGTATATCATTAGAATCTACTGATAATTAATTACACGTCATATCTTCGAAGATCAGTCTAGTTTTCCATGCATTTTCAGTTGCTGGCGAAGGCGTCTGACTGACAGAATCGTTAGCACGCCGGACAAAATGCTTAGTGACATTTCGTCCGTCTCTACTTTCGGAGTTCAGATTCAACCGAAGTCGACTTTGCCTTTCATCCTTTCGAACTCGATAAATTAAGTACCAGTTGAACACTGGGTCGATGTGATCGACACGTCCCCTCCCCACAAATGGCTAGCCTTTTGACAAAATTTCAAAGCATTCTTATTATTATTCGGTAGTCTTATTTTTATCACGTGCTTTCACTGCACTACCGAGCGCAGCTCTGAGTGCCTTGGGCATGTGCTGTGGCTTGTTGTGGTGCTCTTATTTTCAATGTATTGTGGTGTTCTTATTTTCAATGTCGTGGTGCTCTTATTTTCAATGCTGTGGTGCTCTTATTTTCAATGTTTTACGTAGGATGTGTGTGGTGCCTAGTAGTGCTATTTTTGAATGCTATATATACTTGTAAGTCCTGAAGTTTTTGCTATGCATTTCTCTGAATGTTTTTTTATCATACCTAATGCGCCTACTATAACAGGAATTGTTTCTATTTGTAGGCTCCACTTTCGAGTTACCTCTATTTCCAAATCTTTGTATTTTGAAAGTTCCTCGTTTCTTTTAGAGAAGCTTTGTCATCTTTTGATATTGATACATCAATTAGAAGGCATTTATTATTATTTTTATTTTTTGGTAATCTCTGACAACTATATCTGGCCTATTATCTTAATTTCTCTATCTGTGTGTATCGACATATCTCAGAGAATGATTGCTTTGTCACGTTTTGAAACCTTTTCTTATTTCTTTATTGCCCACAAGGGGCTAAACATATAGGGGACAAACAAGGACAGACAAAGGGATTAAGTCGATTACATCGACCCCAGTGCGTAACTGGTACTTAATTTATCGACCCCGAAAGGATGAAAAGCAAAGTCGACCTCGGCGGAATTTGAACACATAATGTAACGGCAGACGAAATACTGCTAAGCATTTGGCCCGGTGTGCTAACGTTTCTGCCAGCTCGCTGCCTTTTGAGACCTTTTCTGGCATGTGTTGGGATAGTGTTAGCATAGCTTCCAGTGTATACAGGTTCCAACTCTGTCGTATCTGAATATATTCCTTCTTAGCCAGGACTGGGCAGCCAGGACTGGGCAGTCAGAGACAATATGATTTATTGTTTTCTTCTTCTCCATCACTACATATTCTGAAGTTACTTGTATTTCTCTTCTTTATGTGAGAAGGCTTTGATCTTCTAGTGCAATTAAAAATCCTTCGGTCTCTGTTTTGAGTCCTGAGTTTCTCAGCCATTGTTGGGGTTTTGCTTTGTCTATTTCTTTTCTGTTTAGTTTAATCCAATATTTGCCATGAAAGGGCTTTTCTTGCCATCGTTTTGTCATGATACGTTGCTGTTCCAGTTTTGGTTTGGATTTCATTTGTTTTACAGCTTTTGTTGTTTATTCTTTTCCTTCATAGTTGTTAGCTACTATGATTTCTTTATTGCATCTATCAGCTAGCTTCCTTAAAGAGAGAAAACAGATTTTTTTTGTTTTGTTCGTGTTTTGTGGATATTGTATCAGTTTTCCTTGCTTCTGAAGTAGGTATTTCTGTAATCCTATAGTAATTATTTTGTAACAGTTTTCCAGCTGTATAGGGCCTCTCCCTCCTTCAATACGTTGTATATATAACCTTTCTATGTCAGATTTTGGGTGGTGCATCCTGAATCCTGTCATTATTTTTCTTGTTTTCCTGTCTATTTTTGATTAGTTCATTCAGAGTCCGGCTAAGTATATTGTTGCTGTAACTTATAACTGGGACGGCTAGAGTGTTGAAAACTATTATATTGATTTTCGCATTGATCTCTGTTTTCAGTATTAAACTCGTCTGTAGTATTCCTTTCTTATTTTCTCTTTCATTTGTGAGTGTTGTATCGTATCTAGTTCATTGATTCCTAAGTATTTATATGTCTAGCTTTGGTCTAATCATTATTCTAGAATGTTGCCAGGCGCTCACTGCATTGTACAAGCTACCCAAAATCGTTAGCGGGAAAACAACCCAAGATTTCTAGAGGGGGCTAGTTGAGGATACGAGTGATGATGGCCTAGGATTGAATCAACAAGAACAGTCTGAGTAGTCTTTTCCAGAGGACCTTCGGATCGAAGATCATGGACAATTTCCAAAACTCTTTGGCTTGACAGTGCTACTGAGGGGCATTGCCTGTTCCAGACAAGCTCTTCAGGCATGGAAGTACCAACAGGCAAACCTGCCCGAGATGCTTGCAGGGGGACGAAACTGTCCTATATGCAATAATTCAGTGTCGGTGCATTACAGAGTTGTGGGATTGTATGGAGTAGCTGTTGTTGCGTGTAAGGCGAATTCAGCTGTCCGCCGAGTGTATAGTGAAGATCGACGCACCACCTTCCCTTAGCAGAGAAGGAAGGCAGATCTTTCTCTGTTTAGTAGCTCTAGCAAAAGAGGCTGTGTGGTGGACCCGTCTGAAATGTTTGAAGACAGACACATTCCTATCTGGCTAAGCTCTCATCAATTTCATCAAATATCATTTGAAGAGGAAGGTGAGGGTAGAGAAGGAGGTGTTACCTTCTAGTGTGTTTATCAAAAGGTGGTCGACAGCGGCAAGACTGGCGAGACTGAATGGATCTACTCTAAATATGTTTTTTCTGAGCAAGAGGATAGAAACTGGAAAAGAGCTATTTCCCATGCCTTGAAGATAGAAGAGTAATCCAGGATTTTGTGTGGGGTTTACTCCTGATTGCTCTAAATGGACTGCCCCGTTATTGGGGATTCTATTTATTTATCTATTTATTATTTATTTCTCTGCTTTCTATTATATATCTTCTGTTATATTCTTTAATGCGGTAGTATCTTCCCTTGACTGATGCTAACTCAAAATGTTTTTGTTTTTGTAAATTAAGGTAGTGAGCTGGCAGAAACGTTAGCACGCCGGGCGAAATGCTTAGCAGTACTTCGTCTGCTGTTACGTTCGGAGTTCAAATTCCGCCGAGGTCGATTTTGCCTTTCATCCTTGCGGGGGGTCAATAGATTAAGTATCAGTGAAAGACTGGTTCGATGCAATCAAGTATCCTTTCCCTAAAAATTTCAGGCCTTTTGCCTATAATAGAAAGGATTACTATTATTATTATTGTTCAGTAGTTTTATTTTTATAACGTGCTTTCACTTCACTACCGAGCGCAGCTCTGTGCGCCTTGAGTATGTGCTGTGGTTTGCTGTGGTGCTCTTATGTTTACTGTATTGAAAGTGTTTTGCGTAGAATGTGTGCAGTACCCAGTAGTGCAATTTTCTGTATGTTATATATATTTGTAAGTCCTGGTATTTTTGTTATGTATTTGTCTGAATATTTTTTTATTATACCTAAGGCACCTACTATGATAGGAATTGTTTCTGTTTTTAGATTCCACATTCGAGTTATCTCTATTTCCAGGTCTTTGTATTTTGAAAGTTTTTCCATTTCTTTTAGAGAAACGTTGTCATCTGCTGGTATTGATACATCAATTAGAAAGCATTTTTTTTCTTCATGATCTTTGACAACTATATCTGGTCTATTTGCCTTAATTTCTCTATCTTGGTACATCGATTAGGAGGCATTTTCTTTTCATGGTGATCTCTGACAACTACATCTGGTCCATTAACCTTGATTTCTTTTTGTGTGTGTATTGGCATATCCCTTAGTACGGTTGCTTTCTTTTTCTTCTTCTTATTATTACTATTATTGTTGTTGTTTTTTTCTGTTGTTGTTGTTGTTGTTGTTATTATTATTATTATTATTATTATTATTATTATTATTATTATTATTATTATTATTATTATTGAGTGAGAGAGCAGTGCATGCCATCAAAGTTACACTGAGGTCAAATATACGAAGCCCAGTATACCCATCACGACTACCCGTCTGACAAGGGTACACCAGGCATATTTATCACAATCATATATGCTCGACATGATGATCTCTATTATTATTATTTAGTAGTCTGATTTTTATCAGGTGCTTTCATTGCACTAACGAGTGCAGTTCTATGTGCCTTGGGTATATACTGTGGTTTGTTGTAGTGCTCTTAATTTCACTGTACTGAAAGTGCTTTGCGTAGGATGTGCGCGGTGCCTAGTAGTGCTATTTTCTGTATGTTATATACATTTGTAAGTCCTGGTGTTTTGGTTATCTATTTATCTGAATGTTTTTTATCACACCTACTTTTATAGGAATTGTTTCTGTTTTTAGGCTCCATATTCGAATTTCCTCTATTTCCAGATCTTTGTATTTTGAGAGTTTCTCCGTTCTTTTAGAGATACATTGTCATATGTTGATATTGGTACATCGATTAGGAGGCATTTTCTTTTCATGGTGACCTCTGACAACTACATCTGGTCCATTAACCTTGATTTCTTTTTGTGTGTGTATTGGCATATCCCTTAGTACGGTTGCTTTCTTTTTCTTATTATTATTATTACTATTATTGTTGTTGTTTTTGTTGTTGTTGTTGTTGTTGTTATTATTATTATTATTATTATTATTATTATTATTATTATTATTATTATTATTATTATTAAGCCTGTGAGCTGCCAGAATGGTTAGCACGCCGGGAAAAATACTTATTGGCATTTGACCGACTGCACATTCATCGACCACAACTGCTTTACTTCCCAAGCTAACCTGTCATATCTCTCGACTTTTCTTTCTTCCTTATCGCATACCTTGTTGTCAGCTGGGCATGCTATATCTATGATCCAGCATAGTTTGTTTTCTTTCTCAATTAAGACTATGTCCGGCTTCCTATTCTCAATCTCATGGTCGCACTGAATCATAAAATCCCACAGGATCTTTGCATTTCCATTTTCGACGATGCCTTCAGGCTTGTGGTCGTACCAATTTTTTGCTCTGTCAATTCCATACTTGTTGCAAAGTGTCCAATGGACAAGCCTGGCTCTATTGTCATGGCGTCTCTTATATTCCTTCTGGGCTAGTGGCGTACATTGGCTGGTAATATGCCATACGGTTTCACCGTGTTGTCCACAGATTCTGCACTTATCACTTTCTGCTGTGTTGTCTATTCTGTATTTTATGTAGGTTGTTCTTAGTGCTTGCTCTTGGGCAGCACAGATTAGAGTTTCCGGTTTTAAATCACTTTTAGTCATCCACGACCATCTTTTTTCTCCCTCTGTCTTATCTTCAACATCCCTATGAAATTGACCATGCATTTTTTTCTTTACCCACCTATTTTCAGTTTCATTCGTTTAAAATTTGTTGTATAGTGCTTTATCTTTGCAATCTTTCATCTTACACAAGCTTGACCTTCTTACTTCTAATAATAGCGGTTCTGCGGCATTTTTTACATACCATGCTATGTTGTTTTCTTCTGATATAATGCTGTGTTCGCATCCAATAAGTCCTCTTCCCCCTCTTTTTCTTGGTACATATAGTCTGTCTGTATCACTTTTTGGGTGGAGTGACCCATATCTAGTTAGCAACTTACTTGTCTTTCTGTCTGAGCTGTTTAGTTCATATACTGTCCACACGAGTACCCCTGCTCCATATCTAAGGAGTGAAACCTTCATGGTGTTGATAGCTTCGATCTTATTCCGTCCATTTAATTTCGACTTTAGGATCAGTCTCAGTCTGCGCAAGTACACCACCTTAAATTTTTCTGTCATTTCTTTCTCCATCAATTTATACATTTCCAAGATCCCCAAGTACTTATAGCCCGTCTCTTCTATCTGCTTCATAACCTCTCCCGACGGTATCATTAGCCCGTCCATAAATTTGATTTTGCCTCTCTTCAAGACTAACACACCACACTTTCTCAGTCTAAACTCTATTCCGATATCAGCACTGAAGGTATACACCGTATCAACGAGGGAACTGACTTGGGCTTCATCTTTGCCATAAAGTTTGAGGTCATCCATGAATAACAAATGGTTGACTTTTTGTTGGCAGCTTTTGAATACATATCCAGCATTTGCTTTCCTTAGAATCAGTGTTAGTGGTATCATGCACAGTACAAAGATCAGTGGGGACAGGCAGTCCCCTTGGAAGATGCCTCTCCTAATTTCTACTGTCCCTATGTTTCTTCCGTATGCTGTCAGATCCGTCCTCCAATTCACCATACTTTTTCCAAGCAATCACTCAACATTCGATGCAATACCAAATAACTTCATACACTCCATAATCCAAGAATGTGGGACCATATCGTACGCCTTACGATAGTCGATCCATGACATGGCTACGTTACTTTTCCTCCTCCTGCAGTCTCTAAGTACAGTTTTGTCTATCAGAAGTTGATCCTTGGTACCTCTGCACTTGCGCTTGCAACCCTCTGCTCATGTGGCAGGACTCCATTTTTTCCCAAGTGTTCGAACATTGACTCTGCGAGTATTCCAGTCAATAACTTCCTCATAAGTGGCAAACAGGATATCGGCCTGTAATTATCTACCGTATTGCCTTTTTCGATGTTTTTCAAGCACAGCACTGTCCTACCCAATGTCAACCACTCTGGTATTACTTGGTCGGCATTTAACAAGGTGTTGAATTGCGTAGCTATTCGTACTTGACATTCAACCAATCTTTTGATCCAGTTGCCTTGAACTCCATCTGATCCCGGGGTCTTCAACTTGCCTATTTTTTGCTGATTTCCTTCACTTCCCTAACTGAAATGACTAGTTCAGCCTGTTTTGGACAGACTAAAGTTTGTTTCAGTTCTTGCAACCATTCAGCATCCTTCTTGTGCTCCTTGTCTTTGCTCCAGATGTCACTCCAAAACCTTTGACTTTCGATGTTATCTGGTATTTACTTTTCATCTGTACACTCTCCATTTATTTCTTTATAGAATCTCTTCTGATCTACTCTGAATAATCTATTCTATGGTAACCCTTCATTCTTTGATCGTATTTTACCATCTTTGCTTTCTTTGCGACGAGGCGCTGTGTCAGTTCCTCCATTACTACTTTCAGGGCCTTTCTTTCAATATTATACTTCCTCTTCAGTACCCCGTATTTTTGTTCGCTTTTAAGCTCCCCATTCTCTTTTCGGTCTAACACAGAGATTTCCTTCGAGAGCATGTCTAACCCTGCCTGGATTCTTATTTTCTACCATGAATTTTTCTTTTGCTACTCCCATTATGTTCCTTTTTCTTGACATCAACACCCACGTTTTCTACTACAACAATATTTGCTGCCTTGATCAAATTATTTGTTCCTGTGATGTTGTTTGTGCTGATGTATTTCAGAATTTCATTGACATTTTTCGTTTCTTGGTCCAATTTCCATCGATCAACCTCTCTAAGGTTGCAAATAATGTCGCTATCGTTTTCCTGTATTCTTAACTATATTCTGTCGTAGATCGTTTTTGTTCATTTGTCATGTCGCCATTAGTTTAATTGTCTTCTTTTAGATCCTCTACATGTCTCTCATCAAGTAAGCTACCACTGCTCCTTCCCTGTGCTATGAGATTACCCTAATTAATAAGAACTGTATTATCATTGTTTATTATTATTATTATTATTATTATTATTATTATTATTATTATTATTATTATTATTATTATTATTATTATTATTATTATTATTATTATTATTATTATTTACTTCTTTGCACAGCTTCTAACGCTGGAGATGTACTACAGTGTCAACTGTTCACTACCAGTGATCTAAGCTAACATCC
>NC_142929.1:100957450-100972450 GCF_046866305.1 Octopus bimaculoides
ACTGTTAGCATTGCAAGCTAACAACTGCTTCCATAAATGACAGCGACAAGATTGCTTAAGGATCTAGTCATGAAGAATGGGCTGTTTCCAAGGCATTTGTAGGCTTTCTGAGACTCGGGTGATTGATGTTATTGATGTTCGTCTGCAGGAAAATGTTGGGAGAGAAGGAAATTCTAGTGGGTTTACACTAGAATGTATACTAGCTGAGTGCTGGTACAGTCCCCTTCTCCCTCCCTTTTTCTCTCTCTTTCCCTCCCTCTCTCTCTCTCTCTCTCTCTCCCTCTCTCTCTCTCTCTCTCTCTCTTTCTCTCCCAGTTGTAACATTTTTGATGTTCTGCTAGTTGAGAGAGTCGAAAAGGTTTCTATGATACATGTTACCAAGACATACTTGTTTGCAGGTGACGGTTGGCTGCACTGCACTGTACTTTTTTTTTACTTTCTCAGAAGTATCAAAACTTTTCGTTAGCACGGCTCCTGTGAGAAGATACACAGGATGGTGATTAGAGTATGTTGGACGTGTGTGTCGGATGAGATTGAATGAAGCATTATGTTACCTAGTTTTGAGGAGTAGAGGTCAATGTAGTAAAGCCAGAAAAAGAAGAGGGAGGAAACAGTGTGTCTGTGAGGTGATGGAATGAGTGTATTTATGAGTAGGATGAATCTAGAATGTCTGAGTAGGACCAGTATTCCATCACGGATCTCACTCGAATTTTGTTGACAGCAGTTCTTGGAAGCTTAAGTATTTTCTACCCATGAAGAGGAAAGCCAGTCTTTGGGATATAATCTTTATGTTATCAATGTGAGAGCGTGACGAGTGATCATGGCTTATTGATAGGTCTATCCTTCATGACAGCTTAGGAGTTTATTTCCATCACTTTTTGAAATATAGGAATTGAGAGTGATAGGTCAATAGTTGGCAGAAAAAAAGAAGCTTTTCTTTTTGACAAGGGAACAAGAGGACCGGCTGTAGTTTGAAAATTTTCAGTCTCTGTCATGCACATCTTCTGCCTCGTGGAAGATAGTTCTGCAACAGATTCTCGGGTAAATGTTTCCAAGGTGGTAGAGGTAAGTGATTTATTTGTTGCATGACATGTTATTCGCCTATAAGGTTGTAGTGCAATTTCGAAGGCGTATGCTTGTACACAAAGGTATTATGAAGTGTCCGGACACTAGTATTGCAGTAGTACTGCTTATAGTTAGTATTATTCTCTGTTTTCACTTACTTCTGTCAATAGCTCTCTTTGTAAGGGTGAAGGGAAAAGCTGAATGCGTTAAGTCCCATTTTGCAAATACGCAACATTTCTACCACAAATGTTCTTATAAGTGGTCGCAAAAAATACTGCAATAATATATCCTGGATGTGTATGTATTAAAATTGAAGACTAAGAAACAAGCAGCTAAGTGGTAGGGAAATTCTTTTTGCTGGGAGCTGGAACCAATTACACGTCTAGTAAAATTTATGAAGATGCAACTATTTTGAGACAAATGTTCGTTTAGTTTAAAAAGTTCCCATTAAATTATTGTTTGAAGTTGAAGGCTTAAACCATGTTTTCCGGTTGGCTTTTAGTGGTGCTTTGAAACAGTAAACGCTTGTCCAAAAATGGCGAAAAAGAAAACAGGACTACATTACAAGACTGCAAACCCTGTTTCGCCTTCTCATTAATAGAGAGGGGTGGAACATAAATTATCTAATATTTTGGTGTAGGTTGACTGAGAGTATTCCATACTTCTGTGAAGCAGATGTGCTGATTCCATACTTCTGTGAGACAGATGTAATTAATTCAAATTCCAGATGAGCGGATGAGTTAAAAACTGAAAATTTGGAAAATGTTATTTTCAAGCGACCACATTGAAGACTCTCTCATTTCGTCTGCTTATTCAACAGGCACCAACACATGCGTGGCATGGGGTGACGCATTGATTTAAAAACAAAAACCTCAATCTTCAAAAGACAATTTTTTTTCGGGGATTTGGCATATTGAGCGACCATATTTAGACTTCACTTGATTCGCCTGAAGGCTTGACTAACATCATACATGAGGAAATGAACGGTCTAGTTTAAACAGGAACGTTGGCAAGTGAGTACGCCGAGAGCCGGAAGTGGGAGAAAAGGACGTTAAATTTTTTTTTTCCATAATCGCAATTCAAAAAAACTGAAAAACGAAAAATTTGAGGGCATTTTCGAAAGGAAAATCGTAATCTGCAATAGTGAAAAAAAAATTTCGAAGAAATTTTTGAAATCAAAAACAGTTGAGTAAAAAGTCGTGGGTGCGTATTCGACACATCTACCCCCGCGATTGTACACACTAACTACTGGTACAGATCACTACATTGCTACTGGTTAAGCTATGTATACATGTATGTTAGCGCGCACGTCTGTATGCGAATGGGTGTATACATATATGCACACACATACATATACATTCTCATACACATGCACATATACATAATACATACGTTCATACATACATACATACATACATTCATAATATATATATACATACATACATATATATATATATACATATATATATATATATATATTTCGCTATGATAGATCGCTAGCCACTACATATTCTTTATTTTCTCTCCTTGTTTCTGTCTGTGTTCCTTTCTGTGGAGGAGCGTAGACTCGAAACGGTAAAGACTTTTTCACTTCCGGAGCGTTAAACTAATACATCTGTTTGTTGTCTACACCACCAGTCTTCGCCTTTTGTTTTTTTTTTGTGAATTCTACCCCCCCCCCCCATATATATATATATATATATATATATATATATATATATTATATTATATTTGTATGTATATCACAAGCGACTCCAGATCATCAGCGTCACTCGGGCTCATCACAGATTGCGTATAAGACACGTACAGAAAAAAGTAAGAGACGTAATGCACACCGCAGACTTATATGTGCACTGTTCATTTAACAATAAGACAGGAATGCAATTTTAATATAAAAAAAATTAATTCATGAACTCCAGTCGTCTTGGTTTGGTGGCGAACTCGTATAATATCCTGCCATGCAGTGCCTTGTCCAAGTCGTTCAAAATGCTTTTCTGGATGGAAATACGAGCCAGTGAAGACAGCTGTTCTTGGGCCATTGTGCTTCTCAGATAGGAGCGGATTCTATCCAACGTTGAGAAACTTCTCTCATTAGCGACTGATGATAAGGGGATGGTGAGCACGAGCTTAATTAGGTTAATACATTCCGGCTTAGTAGAAGTCAACTCCAATTTAGGCAGTAATTCTAAAAAGGAGTTGATTGACTTGCACTTTTGGAAATCACTGTCAATGTACATATATTTTAGTTCATTCGCTAAATTCTTACAGTCGAAAATACAGGGATTCTTGTTTTCTAGAGAGTCCATATGTTGCATGGGAAATGTGTTAACAAACTCTTCAAACTTATTAACGTCTAGTAATTCAAAAAATGTATACTCTTGAATACCAGAAAATCTCTCTTGCACTTCTGATTCTTTTTCTAGGAGGAAGATCGAACTTATCTGCCTGTTCAATGACAGCAACTGTATCGCGCAGAATGTTTTCATAACGTTCGTCCTTACGATAACCTTCATTCACAATGAATGAAGACATACAGTTTACTCTGACCATGCTTTATGTCGAGTAGCTTACATGTAGGATATCAAAGACTTTTCCAGCCTGAGAAAGTGTGTTATGAAAGCAATTGATGAAAAACATGAATGTGAAATCATTCAACTTTGCCAATAGATTGTCTGCTTGACAAAGTGTATCTTCATCCTACTTTTCACTAGAGCCTAGAATACTTGTGAAGGCATTTTTCAAGTTTTCATGCAATAGTTTTATGGATGACGCAGTTCTTGATCTATTGCACCATCTTGTCTCGCACAGTGATGGAATACTGACATGAAACTGCCTGAAAACGTTTTTCCACTTGGTACTGGAAGACATTAATTTACTAAATGCACGTAAATGAGAAAAAAAAACATTTTTACTCTACTCACCTTCTCGGCACTTTTACTCAAGATTAAGTTAAGTTTATGCGAGTGTTTAAATCTTTCATCCCTTAGCTTACTCTGTACTCCGTTTAGCGTTCCAGCCATTTCGGCTGTTCCGTCGTAAGTCTGGCTCACAAATTTATCTGCAGCGTCACTGAAGGAGTTCAATGCAGTTGCGATCACATCAGCCAGTCTTGTAGCGCTTTTATCATCACTGACTTCATAGAATCCAAGAAATCATTCACATGTTTTGTTTTCATATGCATATCTTATTGTGATCAACAATTGGGCATGCATTGCACAGTCTGTAATTTCGTCGGCTTGTACAGACATAAACGGAGCTTTATAAACTTCGCTTCTAATTTCATCAGAGATGATATTTCCAATCGCTTGTATTAGATCATTTTGTATTGTGCTTGAGAATCCTGAAAACTGTTTCGACCTCTCTTTAGTAGAAAGTCTAGAAGTAAACACGCGGTCGATTTCAGCCAAGCACTAGAATAGTTCACGGTAATTTCCTCTATTAAGGCTGTCACTTCCTTCATCATGTCCACGTAAAGGCAACTCTTGTTTACACAGGTATAACACAGCATTTGTTGACTTCTTTAAACATTGTCGATTTTCTTCAGCTGCTTTGTTATGCCGTTCTTTTTCCAGTTTAGCAGACTCACTAATAGCTGTCACAATATCGGACAATCCGAAAGTTTTCAAGCTTTTATAACTACTTAAATGACTCACTGATTTACTGTGATTTTTACAGTCACTCAGGATGTTTGTATAATTATTATAGCCTCCATCTGTTTATGACTGATTAGCCTTTCGTTGAAACAACAAACATGGCCAGTAGTAGAGTTTCTCTGTGACGCTGCTTGCACAAACCTAATCAATCTGTTCATACCATTTTATGTGGAATGTTCGAGTTTTTAGTGAAGGAGTCGACGTGCCTGCTCGAAGAATTTCTCGTTTTTCTGCAATATTTCTAACTCTAAATGGCTTTTTTTTTTTTACATATATAGCACTCTGTTTCCCTCCATTTCTAAGTTAAGGGTAAAAATATAACAACCCTGCAAAACACAACATCAGAGTCTAAGTTCGAATCATTTGATCACTACTGTCTTGTATACTGAAAATCTCTGTATCTCATCTGTTGACTGTATATATATATATACATATATATATTTATTTATAAATATATATATATATATATATATATATATATATATATATATATATATATATATATATATATATATAGTGCATAAATACAGTTCATTGTCCCAGTGATAACCTTAAATTAAACTATTTTTTGCATCACAAGTGTTTTCCAACTGTACCACATTTGACGCGGTTTTCAGTATTAGACTCCATTCTGAGTTTTCTGGAAAGTTTAATTATACTAATTGTGTTTTTCTAAAATAATAAAGATGGAATCACTTGAATACGAATTTAGGCATTTCTCTCTCTCTCTCTCTCTCTCTCTCTCTCTCTCTCTCTCTCTCTCTCTCTCTCTCTCTCTCTCTCTCTCTCTTCTCCCTCTCTCTCCCTCTCTCTCTCTCTCTCTCTCTCTCTCCGATTTGACTACCTTTGCACTATAACATTTTTTCTCTGGTACCTATCATAACGCAGTTATCAGTTTAAATTTCTCTTATTTGGTGGAGTTTTTAGTAAAGCTTAAGTATACTAAATTGTCTTCTAAAACAACAGTGATATCACTATTTAAAGACGATAAAAGGTATTACACCACCTCGAATTCGAAATCTTTTTGCCTCATACGTTTTTTTTTTGTTTTTTTCTAATGCACCTCTTTTGACGAGGTTTACAAAATTAGATTTTATTCACTGAGATCTTTTGTATAAAACAAGAATAATACAGAAACAAGGGAAATACACCACTTAAAAATAGCATCAATACGTTACTGTCTTACTTTTGGAACACATTTCATCGTAACTTTTGAGAAAAGTAATGTTCCTTTGATTTTAAAAGTTCCCATTAAATTACTGCTTGAGACTGAAGGCTTAAACCATATTTTCCGGTTGGCTTTTGCAGATGATTTGAAACAGTAAAAGCTTGCCCAACACTAGCGGAAATAAAAAACAGGATTACATTGCAAGACTACTAGCTGTTTCACCTTCTCGTTAATAAAGAGGTGTGGGACAAATGTTATCTATTTCGGTGCAGGTTGGTTGGGTAGGGGTGGAAACAACTGTGTTGATTCCATACTTTTGTGGGAGGGATGTCATTAGTTCAAATTCCAAGTGGGTGGATGAGTTAAAAACTGAAAATTTGGGAAATGTTATTTTCAAGTGACCACATTGAAGATTCTTTCATTTCGACTGCTTATTCAAGCATCAAACACATGCGCGGCATGGGATGAGGCGTTAATTTAAAAACAAAAACTGAGATCTTGAAAACAAAATTTATTTCGTAGATTTAGCAGTTATTTCAAGCATATCGAACGACTCTATGAGACTTTCCTTGATTCACCTGATGGCTTGACCAACATCATATATGAGGAAATAAGCAGTCGAGATTTAAACTGATATGTTTGTATGGGACCAATTGCGTACACAGAAAGCCGGAAATGAGAGAAAAGGACTTTAAATACTCTCTTTACTCTTTTACTTGTTTCAGTCATTTGACTGCTGCCATGCTGGAGCACCACCTTTAGTCGAGCAAATCGATCCCAGGACTTATTCTTTGTAAGCCTAGTACTTATTCAATCGGGTCTTTTGCCGAACCGCTAAGTTACGGGGACGTAAACACACCAGCATAGGTTGTCAAGCGATGTTGGAGGGACAAACACAGACACACAAACATACACACACACATATACATATATATATATATATATATATATATATATATATATATATATGCATACATATATACGACTGAAACAAGTAAAATATGTATGTATATGTATATTTATATGATGACATATATATATATATATATATATATATATATATATATATATATATATATATATATATATATATATATATATATATATATATATATATATATATATATATATATATATATATATATATATATATATATATATATATATATATATATATATATATATATATATATATATATATATATATATATATATATATATATATATATATATATATATATATATATATATATATATATATATATACTTTCAGGCGTGGCTGTGTGGTAAGAAGCTTGCTTCCCAACTACATAGTTCCGGATTCAGTTCCACTGCATGGAACCTTGGGCAAGTGTCTTCTACTATAACCTCTAGCCGAACATAGCCTTGTGATTGGATTTAGTAGACGGAAACTAAAACAAGCCCGTCGTGTGTGTGTGTGTGTGTGTGTGCGTGCGTGCGTGCGGGCACACGTCTGTCTGTCTGTGTGTTTTTGTGTCTGTATTTGTCCCACATCATCGCTTCACACCCGGTGTTGGTGTGTTTACGTCCTCGTAATCTAGCGCTTCAGCAAAGGGACCGATAGAATAAGTACAAGGCTCTAAAAATATAAGTCCTGTGGTCGTCTTGTTCGACAAAAGCATTTCAAGGTGGTGCTCCAGCATAGCCGCAGTCAAATAACTGAAACCAATTTAAATAATTAAAGAATGCGTGTGTGTGTGTGTGTGTGTGTGTGTGTGTGTGTGTGTGTGTGTGTGTGTGTGTGTGTGTGTGTGTGTATTGTGCATGAATACAGTTTATGGTCCCAGTGATAACCTGAAATTTAACTACTTTTTTCATTACAAGTGTTTCCCAACTGTACCACATTTGACGCAGTTTTCGGTATTAGACTTATTGCGTGTTACTAAAGTAATAGTAGTCGTCACCAATGTGACGTGGATTCGGTTGTAACGTGGTGTGTGTAGTGACTAATTTAGAGTGAGTGTTCTATGATTTAATGTACGATGAGTATACATGAGAGAATCTATTTCAATGTTCTTTTTAAAAAACGTGAATAAAGAATGTTTAGAAACATTGTAAACTTTATTTAAATAAAACAAGTGCTGGCAAGTAGTAACTATGATTAATCTGCATGTGTATGCGAACCAAATACACGTGTATGCGAGACAGGAAAATCTCATGACTTACTTCGCACACAGAAGAATTATGTGGAAGCCGTTTTAAACTAATAAAAATAAGAATGTACCGCTCATTTTGAAGCAAAGTTGTAGCTGATACCATTCAAGTGAGTTGCACGCAGTTGGTGGTGGACACTAAAATTGTGGCATGTCGAAGGAAGAGATGTTTCTCGGCAGTCTTTTCAGCAACTGGTTTGAAACTGCCGCTTCTCTGCTGTAGCGAGTTCTCTCTAGCTAAGGCAAATCATTGTCATTTTATTCATATGCCTCCAGCTCTGATTGGCTGGAATCTGCCACAGCACAACTGAACCATGCCATGGCGACGTAATAGATCATTCATGCCTCACTATAGACTCCATTCTGAGTTTTCTGGAAAGTTTAATTAAACTAATTGTGTTTTTGTAAAATTATAAAGATGCAATTGCTTAAATATGACAAAATTTGCAGAATTAGGTTTTTCTCACTGAGATCTTTTGTATAAATGTAACTAAAGCAAAAACAATAAGAAATAAGGAAACCACATCACTTAAAAATTGCTTCAAAACTTTCTTTCTTACTTTTGGAACACATTTTATCGTAAGTTTATTTTTATCTCAAAATGTAGTGAAGTAGTGGGCCTTTTCAATAGACTATACTGTATTAAGTTTGATCGATAATTGGATTAGCTGATAGAGTGTACAAGTATTCGCGAAATAAATGTTGGGCCTTAAGAATATTTTTCACCTACCGCTGTTGGTGAATTTTATATATAAATATATATATATATATATATATATATATATATATATATATATATATATATATATACTAGCAGAGATACACGGCATTGCTCGGTATTAAAATGACATAGTTAGCATATATATTACAGTTATGTTGAAACATGTGATATGGAAAGTGCAGCATTGACGACAAAACATTTATGGGGTAAATGGGGAAACCCTAATTCGACTAAATGACATGTCATGCGTCCGTTTGGAGTATTCCAGGCCCTAACCTGTCATGGAAAATTGGGGGTGGGGTGTATGTGATTTTGGAACTCACTGAAAGGCTGTCAGTGGATATACTCTCCTCTGCGGCGGTCGGCTCTGAATCTAATAGGACCCATTGTATGGTTGATAGTCGAATGAATGTAGGTGTAATGGAGATATTGTACGTAAATGGGTACACTCCGGAAAGGGGCTGCAATGGGAGACGGCAACGGAGAAGTGAACTGTTGAAATGTTGCAGAAAGCGAAGGTTTGACATTGGATTGCTGGTGTGGCTGTAGAATAAGAAACATGAACTGAGCCTATGCAGTCACATGAGAATATGTAGTAATGAATTACTTGAAAAAATAAGGAGTAATGACTTACCACGTGGTTGGTGGGAGTAATTGGAGAATATGCTTTGATATTGAAGTCCATGCAGAAAACTGCTTTGTTGGTGCCGTCTTTGGGTTTGTTGGTATTATGCCGAAATGGTATCCATCTTCACCATTCACAAAGAGCAGTGGATACTGGAGCGCATCGTAGGATGTAGTATTTCCTACAAAACTTCTTGGTAAACAATATTCTTTGTTTTCCCTTGTAGAACAAATGCAAATAGATATTTTTTTTGCTTCCCATTCTAGAGCAGCACTCGTGAGAAGCATAACTCTTCCAAGTGAAGTTCTACTGCAGACAGTGGTATAATATAATAGACATTGCGAAGAATTGATACAATTAGGAAATTACACTCTTCTAAATGTATAAGGAGTTTCTGCTCCCATTGGAATGAGAGGAATTCTAAGTGTGAAAACATCTCTCCTTTTCCACATTCTGAGAGTAACTTGTAGCATCATCTTCTTTACCACTAGGCGTGCCCCATTACAGAGTGTTGGTGGATCCAAACTCCTCAATAACATTACTGGAGTTCCCACATAGAGTTCCAATCTATGGGGAGGTAGTCCTAGGGGATCCAATGAATTGAGAAATTCTGTTGGATAATTTACCACATCTTCTGTATCTGGGATTGTATCAACTGACTTATAGATGTGAGGACTTCCAGGAAGGTACTGCAGCAGCTGTTCATTAATTTTACTTACCGTGCTGCTTTTTGGAGCCAATTGAGATTGTGATAATTTTTTGACCAATAGATGAAAGGGAGACAATCAATTTCTGAAAGTTACTTCGCAGAGAGTTACCTCCCTTCTCCACGAAACCCAGAAACGGATGTTTTCTGCTCCCAGGGTGCCCGTTACTCATTATGCGAAAAATTTTAGGAGTCTAAAACCATGTGCGAAACATAAGTAATGTATGTTTCCAGTTTGGAGAAAATCAGTTGAAAAATACGGCTGTTATAATCGTTTACACATATACACAGACAGAACGGGATTTATATTATATTATATTATATTATATTATATTATATTATATTATATCATATTATATAATAAGGAGAAAAGAGATTTATATATCCACTTTTATTCTGCTGTCAATCACGTTTTTTCCATTTCTGCACCTACATACGTTTCTGCTACAATTTCGTGCACCTACATACGTTTCTGCTACAATTTCGTGCACACTGTAATATTTTGCTTCTTGATGTGCATTTTTGGTGTTATTTGCTGCTTCTTCAGGGCGTTAACAGCGTTTCAGATCACATCTGAATTAAATACAAGTTCAACCAAAAAATTTCATGCACATGGTGTTTGTATTCTAAAAAAATAGCCAAAATTCTGACCTTTTGAACCCTGATGGTTAGAAAAACAAGTAACTAGCTGTCAAAGAATGGGTCAGTAGTCAGCAAATGCATTTTTTCTTGGTATAGTGAATTGTAGTATAATTAGTAACAGGTTACTTAGTGTATGTTTATGTTATTGTCACTATTATTATCATCCCTATCACTACTACTATCACTGCTACTCTTATTATTATTACAATAATAATAATAATAATAAGAGTAGTCCAACAGTTGTTTCTGAGGCCTCAGAGATCCAACATAATGTTGATAAATGTAGTTCATGATAACATACACGCTGTAATAGAAGTAGATAGACACTGATTAAATCGGATCTCCGTCAAGAGAGTAGAAAAAATCCTTACATTTCAGATCATGAGGCAAAGAAGTGTAAAAAAATATGATTACGACTATTTTGTGACGTCATAAGTAGGGTTTCGCTAACTAGCTTCTCCTTACTTCTCCAGCAGTTTCTGTAATGGAGTTTAATATCTTAAAAATATATCTTTCTTTGGTATGATGTTCATTTATGGAATATTCAAAATTAAGAGAGCGTGGCCTAGAGGTTAGGATGCTGTATACACAACTGCGAAAAGGTGGGTCTGGTTCTCGGGTCGGACGGTGCGTTGAGTTCTTGAGTAAAAACATTTCATCTCACGTGACTCTGTAATTAATTGCACATCTAACGTGAGGCACACTGTGCGCCTGTGCAGGAAATGTCGATCTGATAGAAGGAATGGGCACATGCTCGAACTGTTTCCGCCAAGAACTCGAAAGAGTTTCGTGTAACGGTATCGTTCGCAACAGAGTGGTGAACCAAGCAGATTTCTCCGGACGTGAAAGTGACGTTGCAGTTTTTCCCACACTGACGGTTGACAACTCGGCGAATAGGAACGCCTCGAGGAGCTCGTCCAAAAGACCGCCTGGTCCAAATGTTGTACCCACATTCATCAATGAATAGGCAATGGCCGACAACTCCTTCTTCCATGAACCAGTGCACGTATTCATAACGCTTTTCTAGAGTTCTTGGAGCATTTCTCGCATCTGAGACGTTTTCGGGCAACTTCATAGTTTTCAATATTCCATCTAAAGCCCGTGAGATTACAGACGCGGAAACAGGCGACTTTCCGAGCAATGCTGCCTCTGAGTCCCTCTTCAGCTGTTGAAGGGTCGCGAGTGGGTTGGCATTAATAATTACTTGAAGCCTGGCTCGCATTTCCTCATCAACTTTAACGTGATGGACACCTCCTCTGGACAACTTGTGGCACCTCCCAGACCGTAGGTTGGTCGCTACTATGGAACGAGTAGTACTCCTTTTAATGCCAAGTATGTCTGCCAGTTTCAGATAATCGGTTTGATACCCATCGACGGCGTCAACCATTCTTGCTCTATCTTCGTCTGATATACGCATCTACCTTACACGTGGATCAATGATTACAAGTTGGTGTAAGAGTAAGGGATATAAAATACAATAGATACCGACCGGTTACGAATGTTGCACTGAAAAAGATTTTCGTGGACAGAAGAATCACGTAATTTATTTCTTCCTTGTGGATAAAACAACATAATAAAATTTGCAAGACAAAATATGTCATTTAAATTGGTCATTTTTAACAGTCACTTCTTAGAATGTGAGTAAAAACACACATGTAAAATTAGTGCTAAATTGAATAAACTTATTCTGAACTCAAATGCTCACGTGCGAATTTGAACGCCCGAAAAGGCTCTTCCTCACATTCCAAACCTAATTTGAATTCTCTCGGCGGGCATTTTAATTTGAATGATCTAAATGCTAAATTCTTTGACCGAAGTGCGAAATTGAATGATCGAGAAACGAATTTGAATGACTAATGACTAACTTCATGGCGCTAATTGTTTTCGCGACTTTGAATAACCCAATTACCAAATTGGATGACAAACGTACGAAAATGACAGCGAAAACCTAAATTAATTGTTAGGCGAATTGTAGAACCTTTTGTTATTCGTGGATTCCTCAAAGGATTTGACTCAATTCGCAGAGGTAAAATGCAGCGTATTCTACAATCCCATGAAATCCTTCAACGAAGAGTAGATGCAATAATGATGTGCTACATAAATACTTGAGCTAAGATACCTTCATCTAACAGACACAAAATTTTTCTACATTCTTGCTAGCGTTTTACAAGGAGATACCCTTGCGCTTTTCTTATTCTTACTTCTTACTGGAATAAAGTCTACGAGTTCTAGATATTCGGTTTCAATAATAGAAGATACAGGTTACGCTGATCATTTTGCCCTAACACGTTGTACGATTGCAGGAGCTAGTTTGGTAGATATCGCGGGTTGAGAGAGGACCATTGGTCTTTTAGACGGCTCGAATAGCCCTAATCGATAGAAGGCAATTGCCAAAGTTACCTAAGATACATTGGAATTATTCATCTTAACAAGTGTCTATTTTGTCCAACAAAATTACTGAGCTTTCTGAGCTATTTCCAGCCATATTAGAAAATCAAGAGGATTGGAGTGTTCCTGAATTAGCATAGGCAAAGGAATTCTCTGCAATCCAAAAAGATTTTCAGTTTAAATTATTCTGTGTTTTTTGAAACCATATTGAGTGGTTCAAAGATTCTGTTTTCGAATTTTCGAGAAGTATTCGTGAGGTTAAGAACTTCAAAAAAAGAAAATAGTTAATATTGTTGCAGTTGGTGTATTTGTTCTTTTAATCGTAGCATGAGATAATGCTGACTGCATATATTACAAACAGAAGCAAAACTTGTGAACATTTAACATGAGAATTATTTAAAAGAATGTTTAATATGAATATATACATAAATTACCAAATCTTCAATGGTGGAGAGATTAGGATATAGGGATTGACTTAACTGTAATTGTTCAGCCATTAAATTATGAAGATGCGAGATTGCCGAATCTTGTTGAAGCTTTGTCCTTGATTTGTTTGATGAGAGCTGAGTTGCGCTCTTTTCGAAAGATATGAGAGTTCTGGTTAATTTAGTGCTAAACTGCTTAACTGGAGAAAAGGGTGCGAATCTCAAGGAAACTTTGAGATGATGTTCTAACTGGTAGTTTGATCTTGTGCAAATTGATTGGTCGATAAATAGAGTATTCGCGTTAAGATCGCATGCCTCAATTGTGGGTCACTCATGAGAGTGGTCTGATAATTTGTTGAAAAAGGTTCAAATCCTATGGCTCACAACTTATATCAAGAGCAACAAGTTTGAAGAATTTTACTGCCGTGTCCTGGATGGTAACACTGAACCACCAGAGAAGCGTGTTCGACATCAAGAACCAGTTGTTTGAAGAACTTTCAGCATGAAGTTATTGCTCACGTTGATCAAGGATTTAATACATTGTTGTTTTAAATCTTTGGGGATTTGTTGAATTGTTGTATCCGAAGCTTATGTTGTATCACGCTTATGTAAACATTTCGAAGGAAGTATTTTCATTTTGGGATGTCTATAAAACCATATTGGATTTTCCAAAAAGTCGCAAACATAAAACGGGTGCGTGAACTAAATCAAACTTTGACTGAAAAAACAAAATTACTACGTCTGATTGTGACCATACCTTCCACATCCGCTCCCTGTGAGAAATCACTTTCTTCATTAAAGCAAGTAAATAATTATAAGAGTATTATCAATTATATGAGTATTATCATAGTAGATTATCTCGGTGGGAGCTATGAAAAAATACAAAGCCCAGCAACACCACCGGATCATTTTACATATCTGTGTAATTTTCCGCGCAATTCCACCCAGCCGTTTGACCGTGAATCCCAAGACAAGAAAGAATCACCCATGTCAAATTTATGTATTTATATATATATATATATATATATATATATATATATATATATATATATATATATATATATATATATATATATATATACACATATATATAATCAATTAATTTATAATTTTCACTTTACCATTCTACTGCACCAGCCACTGATTCGTATGGTATATTCTACAAACTGACAAGTCGACCCATCGGCAATGGAGCAGCGTCACTGATGATGATTAATTCTATCTGAAATAGGCCGGCCGATCTGACGCCCTCGCTTGCTATGTGGAGACTATCTCCCTTGTCAGTGACTAGAAAGTGCTCTGTTGAACAGAAAATGCTCTGTTCGTGGTTAAGAATTATGTTGGCTCTTACTTCTAGCAATGTTGGTACTGACTTGCACCCCTAGTCATTTTTAGTGATGATTGTACACACACACACACACACACACACACAC
>NC_142929.1:100977450-101102450 GCF_046866305.1 Octopus bimaculoides
CCAAGACACCTGACGAAGGCTGGAGGGTATATCAGCCGAAACGTTGTGTTAACAACAAACAAGATGAGGACGAATATCCGTCAAATGTAGATAATGTAAATAATGTATACATACATACATACATACATACATACATTAAACACAAAGAGGGACTGTGTTATCACTGATAGAATACTGTATCGCAAAGGCATATTCCAAGGGAACAGCCTCTCTGTGATGTTGTTTATACTTTCTGTAAACCCCTTATCATTCATCTAAAGGAAGTCTGATGGTTATCTCACTGGTTCAAAAGGAAACAGAAATACAAAAATTACACACTGTTTTTTGTGGATGACTTGAAACTATATGCAAAGAATATGCACGAGATGAAAAAGAGCCTCGACTTGGTTACAACATTCTCAAAGGATATTGGGTTGCAGTTTGGTCAGGATAAATGTTGCTATATGGTTGTGAAAAGGAGGAAGACTATAAACCAGACTAGCAACATCTCCATCAGTGATTTAACTGTTTCCCCTATATCTGACGAGGAATGTTACAGGTATCTAGTGGTGGATGAAAACATATCTTACAATGGCGCCTGTAACAAAGCATGTGTCACTAAAGATTACAGCCGAATAAAGGAAATTTGGACCTCAGAACTTGTTGCATTCAATAAAACAATGCCCCACAGTGTGTTTGCAGTATCAGCACTCATACCAACATTTAGTCTGCTTGATTGGACGCTTGATGAGATCCGAGCCATTGATGTAAAAACCTGAAAAATACAAACAAGCATACATAATATCCACACAAACAGTGACGTAGACCGCCTGACTCTACCTAAAACGAAAACAAGGCGGCCTAATGTCCATCACATGCCTTCGGCAACATCTTTTAACCCCCAAGTGTCGAAGTGCATCCTCTGGCCAAGTTTACATACATGAGGCTCATAACATCATAAGACTTGATCAACATTCTTTGTCTGATAACCTAGAATACATGCCCAAAGAAGTCACACGACTCTACCACAACGTATGATCAGATGAAAATATGAGCCTTTATGAGCAGAAGAATATGCATGAATATGTTAGAAGAAAACTCCGAGATGATAGTAACATCGATCATCAACACAGTATACATGGACAAATAGCCGAATTGCTACCTCCCACTTTGAAGGGTATGCGTTTGCAATCCAGGAACAGGAAATATCAACCAAGTACCTGATGCACAAAAGGGATAGAGATGCAGGAAAAGCAGTAAAATGTGACAACCGATGTAGACTTTGTGGAGATAACAACGAAGATATCACCCGCATCATAAGCAGATGTCCGAAAATGTCATCACGGTATTATCTACCGATGAGACATTATGCTGTAGCTAGAACACTCTATAATGAAATCCGTCGTAGGGATAACCCCGAGGACAAAGAAAAAAGAACCATAGCTACTCATAATAAAAAGAAGTACTGGTAGAATATACCAGTGAAAACCTCAATAAAATGTAAACACAACAGACCTGATATAATGATTTAGGATAGAGAAGACAAACTAGGAACAGTGGAGAAACTTGCTACCCAGTGGGTGTTAACATAAAGCTGAAGATCAGTGAAAAAGAGAATACCTACGCTCAACTACTCAGAAATCTGCAGTTACTCTATCCAAATTACAAGTTCAGGTTTATATCTGTAATTATTGTGGCCTTGGAATATGTACACACTGACTAAATACCAATCTTGAGAAATTAGGTTTCTCAAAACCAGGAGAAAGCTAATTCGAAGACTACACTGGAACTGAAAAATTTGTAAAACTTTCCAGAAGTTTATCATTTAAATATATATATGCATATCTAGATATGCAACTATATACATGAGAATACACGCATAAAATAAACATATGCATAAAAGCAGCAAAAATATCACAAAAATTGTTACTCAAGGTTTCGCCTCAACGTTCGTCTGATGAAGGGGAATATGAAACTCTAGGTAACAGTTTTTGCTGCTTTTTTAATAAAACATATTACTCTACTTCCGATATTCGAGTACTATTTTTTCCACCTTGTTTCGCATTTATGTGCTTAACTCTAGTATATATGTATCAGTTCTGACCGATTTTACCTTTTCTAAAATTGAATGAAATTTAATAGTATTATAGAATATCTAATGGAATTTAAAATTATTTTTATGCATTTGTGTACATTTAAACTAATTAAATATTATTTTACAGAATAATAGGATTAAAATTTCTTTGATTAAAACCCTTTCTAATAAGGAAGTCTCCAAAGAGCATTTGAGACACATAATGCTTTATGAGTACAAAAAAGGAAACTGCAGCCGAAGCGACTCGAAACATACACTCAGTTTATGGGAAAGAATGCTTGAATGAAAGAACTTGCAGAAGATGGTTTGCAAAATTCAGAAGTGGAGATTTCAGCCTTGAAGATGAAGATCGAACAGGACGTCCAATTGAGTTTGATGATAAGCTCCTTGGGGCATTACTTGAAGAAAATCCTGCATTATCAGTTGAAGAATTGGCAATAAAGCTTAGTTCAAACCATACAACTGTTCATCGTCATCTTCAACAACTTGGAAAGGTTCCTAAACTTGGAAAATGGGTGCCTCCTGAATTGTCCGAAAGCAACTGCAAATCCCGAGTTGACATCTGCTCTTCTCTCCATTCTCGCGAAATCACTTCACCCTTTTTGGATACACTTGTGACTGGTGTCGAAAAATGGATCTTCTATCGAAATGTTAAACGTTGTAAACAGTGGCTTGGTAAAAGGGAAAAAACTCAACCACAACCGAGAAGGGAACTTCATGGTAAAAAGGTTCTCTCTATCTGGTGGAGAGTAATTCACTTTGAATTGTTACCACCTAATGCAACAATCAATGATCAAGTCTACTGTCAGCAATTGGAGCGTTTGAACCAAACTTTGAAGAAAAAAAAGACTCGCTTTAGTGAATCGAAAAGGAGTGATGTTTCATCAGGGCAATACGCGACCCCACACTGCAAAGATCACATCACAGAAGATCGAAGAGCTTGTTTGGGAAAAAATTCTTCATCCACCTTATTCTCCCGACCCTTGCTCCTTCAGACTACCATTTGTTTCATAGTTTACAGAATCATTTGGAGGACATACTTTTGCAAGCCAGGAGGAGGTCGAAACTGACATTTCTTCGCCTTGAAATCAAAAGAGTTTTACATTGACGGGATTAAAAAGTTTGTAAATAGATGGAAATAAGTCATAGATAATCAGAGAAAGTACATTGATAATTAAATTTCAATTAAATATAACATCTGATTACTTGTTTTCTTTATTCAAAATTCGGACAGAACTTATGGGATGACCTGATATATTTCTATATGTGTGTGTGTGTGTGTGTGTGTGTGTGTGTGTGTGTGTGTGTAAACTAATTAACTTACAACTGGACTCTGATTATAACTTTTTTCATAGCTGATATTTTCATGTAAAAAAATTTCTAACATACACCACAGAGAATTTATTCTAAATGGTATTGTATAATTGTATTTGTTCGTTTATACGTGTATGAGCCTGTGAGTGCTCGTATGTGTGCGTGCATGTTTGTGTGTGTGTGTGTGTGTGTGTGTGTGTGTGTGTGTGTGTGTGTGTGTGTGTTTGTGTGTGCATACGTGTGTTGAGTATCATATTCTGTATCCAAGGTCATCATGTGCCTGTATGGATTTGTGAATGCGTTCAGAGACTTCAACGTTGGGTGAGAAGAAACTATATTCATATTTATTTTGAGAGGTAACGTACAATAATTTAAGGGACACTACAGCCTCATGATACCAACTGGCAATAGCAGTTTTGGGGTTTGTACCGAGTAATAATAATAATAATCCATGGATAGAATTTATAAATATTTCAATGCATCGCTACGCGGGTTTCCACAAATCACATGTTACTTACTATCATAGTCCGTATTCTTAGGTTGATTACAGCACAGTCCGCAGTATCCATGGGCATCGGGTAAATCATACTCATGCGTTCAAATTCATCAGGCGATATGGCATTAGCGTTGGAAGCAACGGATGTATAATTGAGGGTTGTTTATCAATTTTGACCAATGAAAAGCTTGATTGTGTTATGTGGGCAGTTGTATGTGTATTTGATAGAGTAGAAGGTAGTGGAAAGAGGGAAAGAAGGATAATTATAATCACTGTTTCTTTCTCTTTCACCTTCTATTCCTCCCCACCAAATTTACACAGAGCTACTCACATATCCCAATCAACTTTTTCGTTCGTCAAAATTGATAAACGACCCTCAGTTATACATCCGTTTCTTCCAGCGTTAATGCCATATCGCTTGAGGAAATGAACGAACGAATATAATCCGCCCTGTGTCCATACTGTGGACTCCACTGTGATCATTTCAAGAATACGGGTAATGGTCGTAAGAAGCATGTGATATGTGGAAACGTGCTTAGTGATGCATTAGAATATTTATAAATTCCATCCATGGATCATTATTATTATTATCATTACTTTGTGTGTATATATATATATATATATATATATATATATATATATATATATATATATATATATATATATATACATACATATACATATAAACATAGTTATATAAAACGTTATTATTATTATTATTATTATTATTATTATTATTATCATTACTCTGTGTGTGTGTAATGTACATATATATATATATATATATATATATATATATATATATATATATATATATATATATAAACATAGTCATATAAAACGTATTCCGTTGTCAAAAAGGAGTGGACTACTAATTAAATATGGAAACTAGCTGGAAGTTGAAATTTCACATATAGATATGTCCTGATGTTTTGATGTCTGTAGGCTTGTATTTATGTGTTTGTGATTCTCCTTGATTTCTAAGATATTCTTTATATGAAATAACATTTCTTTCCTTTCACTTTAGCATACCTGCGACTCAAGCATGCGGATATCGATGTATTTATGAACATGAACCAAATGAAGAACCAAACGAAAAGAAGACAGCATATAACCAAAGGTAAAGAAAAACAAGAAATTATGGAGAAAGCACGATTGTAAATTAATATTGATTAATACTGATCTTGTCTTCTTTAAGACTTGGTAACATTGGCTGTGCTGCTCTGAGCTGGCTTCACCAAATTAAGTTCATTGGGTGATTCCAATTATCAGTTGGAAAGTTTTCGTGTATATTTCACTAATGCCTTTTGCAAAGGTTCTGAATCTCACTGATTCCTGTCTTGGCTATGTATTTTGATGATATGTCCATCTATTTCGATGCGATATCCATTTCATTCAAGAGGATTCCATGTTGAACAAAACCAGCTTGCAAATCGTGTTTCACATTGCATCTTTCGACAAAACCAGCTTGCTAATCATGTTTCACATCCTACCTGGAACCACTGGGCTTATTATGCGATAATGCATTTGAGAAGAGCATAAGCGTCAGAAATTCATATTTAGGTTTTCTATAAACCAGGCACATTATTTTTATTCAATAAACCATTATGAAAGCATAACCGGTTATGTTTTCCACAGGGAAGACTTGTCATTAATGCAGTTTAGAAAAGTAAGAGCATCACATCACCCCATTCATTAGATATAGTGTATTATGCATGTCATTAGAAATTTCTCCTAAATTATTTTTCCCACTTTTCTCTTAAATTACTTTCTCTTAATTTATTTTCTCTTAAATTATTTTGGCCACTTAACCATTAAGTGAATCCAGCTTAAATGTCAACAGGCTTAGATATATAGTCGATTGAAATGTTTTAAATAACTTGCTTGCATTCATTTAATCGATTTGAGATAAATGGAAAACAAATTTTGAACTTGACAGAATATGAACTTACAGCAACAGAAGGTCGAAACTAAATGCTGAAGGCTATTTTATCCAGCGAGCCTCAGTTTTAACTAATTCACCGCCCGGGTTTTCTCTAGTAATAATGATTTTATCCACCAAGGTACTAGGCTCTTTTTAAAGATTAAAGATAATACCAGCTTTCTCGGTCGGTATATATTACTAACTACTACATATCTCCTGTGGCAAGTTGAAGTTACAAACGTAAAACAGAAAATAGATGGTATGAAGTACCACGCTGCTCCGCATACATAACATGTGCGTCTATAACATGTGCACTAATGCATTTACGTTTATATATGATTTGTTATCGATTACACTGGAGTGAGGCACTCGGTGGCTCTAGTTCTCTGAGAGCCTCTGAGTCTGGTGAACTGAAATTAGTTGGGTAGAGTTGTTAAAGTGTTAATTTTCGATGATTCAGCCACATTAACCTTACCCAGTTAACCTCAGATAGAAAACATCAGTGATGCGTCTTGGGTGGAAATATGAGTGTGTTCAGAAAGATAAATGCAATAAGCACCGAAAAATAAAGAAGGAAGAAATTTTTATTAGAATTAGTTGGATCTGGTGCAGAGTTTGTTCAAAGTAGAAACTATAGCAGTATTGAAAAAAATAACAGAAGAGAGGGTACAGTTTGTCAGTGTGAAAGTGGTTGGAGATGGTTAGTGACTGAACGTTTTTCTCCGGTATAATCTAGAACGTGAGCGTGCCTTGGGTTGTTCTCTCATACGTTAATCAGGAGACAAAAGGCAGTACCCATTGACTATTCAGACCGTCCCTGATTGGTGAGGCCGATGCGGTTGATATTCGGTTTGAACATCCATAAATTAATGCTTTCAGAATAGGTGAGGATGGAAACTCAGTTGCAACTCGAGAGTGAAACAACTGGACAAAGATAGAAAGAGAAGATAGCAGTATCAAGTTGCTCCGAGTGTAGACACTATATATATAGGCATTTCGGAAAAGCAGAGACTTTAGCGAAAACTGAGTCTCTGGGAGCTGGAGATGGCAGCTTGTTAGTGAGTGATTCGTTACCAGCCATTCCTTGTATATTATTATGTGATGCAATAGTTGTTATTCCAAAAAATTTTATAGTCTTTTACACTTTCAGCTACTCTGAAGAACTGTTACCAAGGCCTATTCAGTCGGTTTCAATAGTTATATTATCAGCCCAATATTCATTTTATGGATATGCATATTTATCAAATGACTTACATCTTTATCATACCCTCACGTACATAATATACATACATATAAAGGTGTGTGTGTGTGTGTGTGTGTGTGTGTGTGTGTGTGTGTGTGTGTGTGTGTGTGTGTGTGTGTGTGTGTGTGTGTGTGTGTGTGTGTATATACATATATATTTATTTTATCTGGTGAAGGCCTGTTTATGGGGTTACTCTGGATTTCCCGTCGATAAAGGGTTCAACTTTATGGCGTGTCGTCAGATCCCAATGCCTGATAGCCTAAGGCCTCTTTAAAATATGGGAGGGAAAGAATCTCGATACAAAATGCAAAAGTAAACAAGAGAATCATCTCCCTTTACTAGTGGTTATCGACTTCCAGCCGTGTCGCAATCAATCGACTATGTGAGTAAACAATATTATCTCCTTCTCCCACCAGTTATCAACTTCCAGTTCCCAAAAGGCTTGCAGAAATTTCCTAAAATGCAAGCATGGTCCGAAAATCTCCGTTCTGGTGCGTAACATCGCTGGCCAGCCATGTATGGCAACTAAAGGACGACGGAATTCCACACTCGATTTCATGGAAAATCCTCGAAAGACCAGGCCCCTACATAATCGGAACGACACGCCATAAAGTTGAACCCTTTATGGACGGAAAACCCAGGGTAACCCCATAAACCGGCCTTCACCAGATAAAAATTGCTCTTTCTTAGAGTGTGCTTCTTCTCGGGATTTATGTTTTTCTAATAACGATATATATATATATATATATATATATATATATATATATATATATATATATATATATATATATATATATATATATATATATATATATATAAGTATATATATATACTTAAATATATATATATATGCATACATACATACATACATACATATATATGTATATGTATATATATATATATATATATATATATATATATATATATATATATATATATATATATATACATATATATATATATATATATATATATATATATATATATATATATATATATATATATATATATATATATATATATATATATACAGATTTTTGTCTATGCTAGGCCACTTGGTTTTAAATTGAATTAATATTTAATTTATCACCCTATCTATATAAATAATAATTTAAATAGTTATGTTCTCCAACCTGCAACATATACTGCAGTGAATTATTCTCTGCAGAATTGTTTCCAGAATTTTGCGCGCCGGAGCTGAGGCATTTTGAAAAATAGCCCCAATATAATCGGTAGAACTATATGCAAATTTTGTTTCATGAAGACAATTCGTGTATAGTTCTGCAAATTATATTGATTCTAGAACGTCTATGCTGATGAGAACACGGATGTTGTTACGTAAGTAAAACGTTAATGTTCGAAACTGCAATACATAGATAATTCTTTATTTTGTATATTTCTCATTTTTTCCTGTTCTGGCGCTTTGCGAAATTTTTCTGGAGAACATTATTTTTCTTTGTGGTTGGGTCGTTGATGACCGCTTTCTAGCATATTGGGTGTCCACCTAGTGGTCATCCTTTATACACGTGTAGTACAATTTTTTTCTGAACTTTCAGATTTTTTTATATGCTAGGCTACTTGGTTTTAAATTGAATTAATATTCAATTTATCACCCTATATATATATATATATATATATATATATATATATATATATATATATATATATATATATATATATATATATATATATATATATATATATATATATATGTATATATCGTCGGTAGGTAACACATAAATCCGAAAAAGAAGCACACTCTAAGTTATAGAGCAGTATATTATATAAATAGAGTTAGATAAGGCCGATTTATGGAACAACTCAAGGTTTCACGTTCACAAAGCGCTTGCTTAGCTTTACGGCGTATCATCAGATCTCAAACCTGTAGGCTTA
Organism: Octopus bimaculoides; assembly: GCF_046866305.1. Classification (NCBI taxonomy): domain Eukaryota; kingdom Metazoa; phylum Mollusca; class Cephalopoda; order Octopoda; family Octopodidae; genus Octopus; species Octopus bimaculoides. Next base: position 100,986,395 of record NC_142929.1, read on the forward strand.
CGGCTTCTCTGGAAAATGGAGGAGGAAAGGACCTCGCTACTCAATGTCAACAACAGTGGATTGATGTGCAGTTTACTTGAACCAAATTACACGAACAAGATCAACCTGAGGCTCTCACAAAGGATACCTTCCCAAGTTGATGCACAACGGGATTGAATTTGATCTGCAGTGCCCAGGGCCTCGTGTTGACCAGTTGTGTTGAGAGTGAAATATGACTGGCAGAAACAAAGCAGAAGCCAGTCTTATATTTCTGAAAAATTGTCAGAACAAATCTAATGAGAATAAGTATGTAACTTTTCTGAGTTCCACTAATTCAGGAGATTCCGAAATGTTATTAAGTCCTCATTGCTTTAGAGCATATGCGTGTTGTCTACTTCTGTGTAAATGAGTACATATGTACATGCATTTACGTGTATGTGTGCACTTGTAAAGACTATCGATTGCTTTGTTATGTCTTTGCTTTTTAGTTAGAACCAAAATGTATGTATTAAAGGAGAATAGCTAGAGATGGATTAGTTTCAAATTGTGTGAAATAAAAGTTTTTAGTTTTTCGACCAATCATCTTTAATTTCTCTAGTACATATGTTCTCCAGACATCATTATGCACCTACTCATAGTTATGCAAGTCATTATTCAGTTTTATTTCAAGATTTCTTGCCAATAGAGAAAGAGCCGGTTTCTAACCTAGATCCAAGGCGCCTTCATTGGAATTTTAACATCTGCAGGGTATTTTTGCATTTATGTATGTTTTGGGTCATCTCATAAATAATGCGGTTTTTTTATACTTCTTTTATTTTTCAAAATTAAGATAACCAAAGTTCTTTTTTAATCTAAAATATATTCTCCTTCATTTTCTACAATGCCCTTCCAGCTATCTGGTAGACTTGCAAGGCCCCTCTTCCAAAATTTACTTGTCCGTGAAGAAAAAATACTCCTCCAGTACTGTTCTGACCGCATCTACAGAATTCATATTTTTTCTGTCAAAATGATTTTGAAGACTGTGGAGTAAGTGACAATCAGATGGGGCATGTCTGACAAATATAGTGGGTGGGGCATCGTTTCCTATTTAGACTGCTCCAGCCTTTGAAATGTCATCCTTGCTGTATGTGGGTAGTCGAGCATTATCTTAATAGATCACCTATCATCTTGAAACCAAAGATGTTCGTTTTTCTTCTAGCGCTGACTTAAGCCGTTCAAGCCGCTCGCAGTAGATATCCTTTGTTATCGTTTGGTTTGGGTTTAAAAGTTTGAAGTGGACTAAACCTTTCATATTCCGCCAAACAGATAACAACACCTTACATAAGTGAAAACCTTCTTTAGCCTGGGATGCCGGTGTTTCTTTTTTCATTACCCACTCTCTTTGACACCTGACATTTTTATAGAGAACCCATTTTTTGTCATTCGATCCCAAAAAGGTTTATTCGTGAGACGTGGTAGCAAAGAAAAGCGCACATTCACTCTCTGCGCGCGATAAGACTGGGGAAGTTTGTGAAGGACCCATTGACCCAATTTGCTGACTTTTCTGATGGCACGCAGGTGTCGATGAATGGTAGAAAGACAAAATCCAAGCTTCTCTGCTAGTTCTTCAACAGTTACGGTGGGATTTCGTTCCACCAGGGTTTGCAGGACGTCCTCGTCGAGCTCTACAGATCTTCCAGGACGGGGCTCGTCTTCTAGGCTGTAGTCTCCGGCACGGAATTTCTAGAACGACCGTTGACAGTGACTTACACTTATTGCCCGATCCCCATAAGCTGCATTAATATTCCTCACACTTTCCATTGCATTGTTGCCTTTATTGAACTCATAGAGCAAAATATGCCAAATATGCCTTTTGTCACTTCCATTATAGCTTTGAAAAAATAACTTAAAATCTAACTGCACTTTTCAAAACTTGCACTAAGAATAAGGACAAGGTAAAATTAGTACCTGCTTTTATAGTAAGTTGATGCAAGTAGTTTATTCCGTCCCCCTCCGACTTTTAGCTCATGCAATTGAAAAAACGCATTATTTATGAGATGACACAATACATGTGCAGTATTTGGAGTCAGTGCATGTGCAGATTTGTATGCTTTGGTTTATGCATGCATTCTTACGCATATAGTTGCATGTCTAGACATGCGCTTATATACTTAAATGATAAACTTCTGAAAAGTTTTACGGATTTTTATAGTTCCAGTGATGGCTTGGATCTTCAGTCTTCGAATTAGCTTTCTCCTCTCTGGTTTTGAGAAGCCTAATTTTTTAAGATTGGTACTTAGGCAGTATGTATGCATGTATGTATGTATGTATGTATGTATGTATGTATGTATATGCGTGTGTATGTATATATGCATACAGATGAGTGTGTATATATGTACTTCTGTATGTACTTTCCTCGCTACCTATCGATATAATTGTGTAATCTGTCTATCTACGTATCTATCTATTTACCGATTTATCTGTTTATCTACCTATTTATTTATCTATCCACCTATCTCTCTCTCTCTACCTACCTATTCACCAGCCATTCTACCTACCTATTTGTCTGTCTGTCTGTAAATTGATCGATCGATCGATATATTTGTAGCATCCAAAGTGTGGTACGGTTGAAAGAGGTTAACTGATAGATGACCATTCTAAATACAGCTATGACAGTTTTGTTGATTCACTTTGCAAAGTTAATGGCATATAAATGTAAAAGATCTGAACTCTTTACGAAGTTCAGCGAATTTTGATACTTTGCAACTTTATTGTGGCGAATGTATTTGATCTGGAATATTTTAGTTCGAACTTCATTATACTCCGGTAAGCTGAGTTTGTTACTAAGTCAACCAGTTCGCAGAAACTGAATGTGTCCCTATAATATACATATATAATAATTTCCTGATTTGTAATAGTCATAAACTATGTGACGAATGCTGTAACTGAAACGAAAGTGGTAAACTCCAGGCTCAAAACGTGTTTTTGAACACTGCTTTACATTGAACTTAATCTCAATCTGTCGTTCGCAAGAGAGAGCTAGTGAAAGAGGGGGAAAGGGAGAGAGACAGAGGCAGAGAGTGAGAGAGAGAGAGGGATTCAGATAGTGAAAATCAGGAATATAGTGATTGTGTTATAGAACGGATAAGTAAAACAAAAAAGTGTTGGTAAGTGTACGAATAAGCATTTTGAACTTTGAGGCGGGAGCAAAAGCACGACATGGGTTCTGTTACCGAAGACATGGTTTCAATTTCTAAATCAGATCATTTTATTTACTACACTAAATGATTTCCTTTTTTTTTTTCTTTCCTAATCTGAGGCCAGTGGAAGACGCGATCGTGCATTTAATTCTCGTGATCACTTTCGTTATTGTGAGCATTATCATCTTCACCATCATCATCATCATCATCATCATCATCATCATCAACAACAACATCGTCATCATTACTATCAACGACATGAACAATAATTCAAATTTCTCCATGTTTCTATTAGGTTTGATCAGGCCCAAACAACGCAGCAACTACTGTGTAATAACTGTAAAGGAAAATTAAATTACCAGTAAGTGCACCATTCTGTCAAATACATTTCACACGATTCGCAGAACAAACAGTAAACGGCGGGGGATACGCTAGGTTGTTAGTGAATGGCCTCACTGTACCGGCGTTAGTCGGAGCCAGTGGAGGCGCAATGGCCCAGTGGTTAGGGCAGCGGACTCGCGGTCATGGGATCGCGGTTTCGATTCCCAGACCGGGCGTTGTGAGTGTTTATTAAGCAAAAACACTTAAAGCTCCACGAGGCTCCGGCAGGGGATGGTGGCGAACCCTGCTGTACTCTTTCACCACAACTTTCTCTCACTCTTTCTTCCTGTACCTGTAATTCAAAGGGTCAGCCTTGTCACACTGTGTCACGCTGAATATCCCCGAGAACTACGTTAAAGGTACACGTGTCTGTGGAGTGCTCAGTCACTCGCACATTAATTTCACGAGCAGGCTGTTCCGTTGATCGGATCAACTGGAACCCTCGACGTCGTAAGCGACGGAGTGCCAACAAGTCGGAGCCAACAGCAAAGCTTTCATTTGCTTAGTTGACATCCTAGAAATAACACTTAATCTCCCTTAAAGCATACAGCAGTGTTTCTCTTAAAAAAAAAAAAAAGGAACAGCCATACTTAATATTGTAGATTTAGTTGTATTATGTCTGAAATTAGGAGGGAGTGGTCATGGCAGGAATGCTTTAAATCATTGATCTACTCTCTAATAGGACTGATTTGGCGCTAAACTATAAATAACTCTTCTCTAAGAACAACATTCATAGAACGTGAGACAGAGTAAAGTAGAGCTGTAAAAAGGTGTGAGAGGGGGTTAAAAGAAGGCGCATGGCTCAGTGGTTAGAGCATCTGGCTAACAATCATGGGGTAATGATTTCGATTCCCGGACAGGGTTGTGTGTTGTGTTCCTCAGCAAGACATTTTATTTCACGTTGCTCCAGCTCAGCTATAGAAATGAGTTGTGACGTCACTGATGTCAACTTTGCTTTTGCCTCGGATAACGTCGGTGGCGTGGATAGGGGAGGCTGATATGCATGGGCGACTGCTGCTCTTCCATGAATATCCTCGCCCGGACTTGTGCCTTGGAGGTGAACTTTCTTGGTGTAATCCCATGGTCATTCATGACCGAGGTGGTGAGGGTCTTAGAGAGACAGTATTCTTTTATTCTTTTACTTGAGCACCGCCTTGAAGGATTTTAGTCGAAGAAATCTACCCCAGGACTTTTTTTTAAGCCTAGTATTTATTCTATAGAGTCTTTTGCTGAACCGCTAAGTTACGGGGACATAAACACACCAACACCAGTTGTCAAGTGATAGTGGAGCGACAAACACAGATACAAAGACACACACACACACACACACAGACACACACACGCACACACACATATATATATATACATACATATATATATATATATATATATATATATATATATATATATATATATATATATATATATATACATATATATATATATATATATATATATATATATATATATATATATATATACATATATATATATATATATATATATATAGAGAGAGAGAGAGAGAGAGAGAGAGAGAGAGGAAAGAGAGAGGGAAAGAGAGAGAGTGGGAGAGAGAGAGGGGGGAAAGAGAGAGTGGAGGAGAGAGAGAGAGAAAGAGAGAGAGAGAAAGAGAGAGAGAGAGAAAGAGAGAGAGAGAGAGAAAGAGAGAGAGAGAGAGAGTCCCAAAATTAAAACAACCAACTTTTTACAGTTTTGCCAAAGCAAAATATTGTTATACCTTGGGTTCAGGTGTTGCAATGCAATGGTAAAGGAAACATAACTATGACACTACCACATTTATTCGATATGACCACCTCTATTTCAAATCACAGTCTTAAGTCTAGTCGCAAATACTTCACACGCAGCACGCAGCTGTTCTTGCGGAATCGAGGCACATTCCTGGCGCAGTTTTCCCTTCAGAGCGTCGAGCGAAGCATGAGGAGTGCTCGAGACTATCGTCCCCAAAATGAACCAAACAGAAAGATACAGCGGGTTGAGATCGCAGCTTCTTGAGGGCCATACATCCTTGCCTATGAACGACGGAATATTCTTCTCTAACCAGTGTTGTGTCTGTTTGGAGCTGTGGGATGGTGTCTAGTGCTAATGGAGGCTCCAAGGTGCACCTTAAAAGTGCTCATTCACCCATGGAAGCAGTTCAGCTTCCAGAATGTCGCTAATGTATCGCCGCTGGGTGTTAATTTTAAGACATGAGGGCACAAAACGAGGGGAGACCTTCTAGTGGCTGTCGCAGCCGCCCAAACCATAACTGACTGTGGATTATTTTGACGTCGATTTGCGAGTCTACCCTCGACGGAGCCAGATACACGCCAAAGTCGGTCATTCTGGTGGTTTGCTGTCTGTTCTATGTTAAATTTGTTTACATCAGTGAACACCAGGTTCGGTAGCATGTCTTCATCAATTTGATGCAAGATAGGACGACTTCACTCCAGTTTCATCGCCTTATGAACTTGCGTGAGCTCATGATGGTGAAGTATCTTGTAGGGATGGGTCCTCCACCACGCTCGATACATCGATATTCGGCTTACTTTCGCTGTGGCAGCCAATTTTCTGATGGAACGACGAGGATTTCGCCACTTTTGATAAGCTGATGGTTCCGTACACTTCTTTTCGACCATATCCAGTTCGATCAGTGGTGGAACCAGTCTCTTGAACTTTCATGACAATTTTCCAGACTGTTCGGCTAATTTTAAGCTTTTTGCTATGGCTGTATTACTTTCACCGCCTTTGTGGAGGGTTATGATTGTATTTCGACCTAAAGCCATTATCTAATTTATAAATCAGAAACAAAAAGAAGACATACTAAGCTTTTATAAGGATGTATAATTTTCATACCTTATCACATTGATAATTATTAAAGTTCAAAACTTCGGTTGCCTTAATTTCGGGACTCTCTCTCTCTCTCTCTCTCTCTCTCTCTCTCTCTCTCTCTCTCTCTCTCTCTCTCTCTCTCTCTCTCTCTCTCTCTGTGTGTGTCTCTGTGTGTGTGTGTGTGTGTGTGTGTGTGTGTGTGTGTGCTCAAACATGGCTAAACAACAACTCCTAGAAAATGAAAAGTAAAGTCGACATTAGCAGGTTTCGGACTCAGAACGTAAAGAGGCATAATAACTAAATACTGTAATGCATTTTGTAGTCGATATACATACATATGCATGTTAATAATATTTGATGTATCATTAGTAATAATATCTCTTCTCTGTCAATTTCTGTTATTACCTGCTCTCATTTTTGTATCCCAGGAAACGAGGTGATCGATCTTATGGAATGCAATTTTCACCATATAAAGAAATATATTCGGCAAAACTCCCTAAAAGATTTACCGTAAGTAACAATTTCATTATTCTTCTCTGACCTAACTTGTCACATCTTCCAAGTTCGGGAGTTTACATAACCAAACCTGTGCAGAGGACCCACCACTCTTCAATTCGGTTTTTAGGCAATCTTCCTTCTGCTGCCGGTTAAAAGTAAAAGGAAAAACCACTTTATAGGTCTCTTCCTAGTAATTACATCATGTGCACAGTACCTGCATGTAAAGGCATGGCTGTGTGGTTAAGAAGCTCGCTTTGCAACTACGTAGTTTCGGGTTCAGTCTGTGTGTGTGTGTGTGTTTATATTACAGAGACAGTGTGTGTTTATATTAGAGAGAGACAGTGTGTGTGAGAGAGAGAATGGGGAGAGAGAACATTGCAAACAATGAATGAAATAAACATGAAATGAAATAAATAGTATAAATAAAAGTTCGTTAAAAACTATCTTGTACCGAATATTTAGATTTGTGAACTTGAAATATTCAATAATAAAAGGAAGTTCAGAAAGTAGACTTTCCTAAAAACTTCAATTTATGAAAAATCTCACTTAGTTAGTAAATATTTCCTTCAGTAATTTATCGTCTCTAATTCAAACAACCTTCAAGGTAACCTAACTACGTTTAGCGTGCTAGAAATAGCAGCGATCACATAGTTATTATGGCGTTTCAAACAGCCATACCAACAAAATCACTTTTTTATGCCGGTATATTATCAAATTTTCATTTTATCAAAAATAATCATTTAACAAACTCCGGAAACTGATATTGTCATAAGCCTCAAAGTTATACAGCTATTTTGTCTAATAGCATTTATTCATTCAATAAATATTTTTTTTTTTTTTTTACATTACGTATATATAATAAACTGTGGGTTTTGCAAGTAGCGAATTAAAAGCTGAAATGAAAACATTGAAATGAATAAATTTTCATTAATGAGAACAGAGGAGAGAGAGAGTGAGAGACTGTTGCAAATGTAAACGGAAAATTTCGCCTGCAACGATAATTGTTTATTAAACATTAAAATCTACTCCGCAGTGAATGCAACGAATATTTAAATTTGTGAAAACCTTGTAGTTCAAATATTCAATAAACTCCAGAAATCGAAATAATAGGAAATTTGTTGGAACATGAATTTATAGAAAAATTTCCAGACTGTGAAGCCTTTAATAATTGCTTTCTTTTAGTAACTGTTACATGCCTAATTAATAAGCAGCTTTCTCCATTATAACACACACACACACACACACACACACACACACACACACACACACACACACACACACACACACATACACACACACATACCCATACATGCACAGTGTGTATCTTTGTGACTGTTTGTACTCCATACTGATTCGCAACCGGTATTGGCTTGTTTACATCCCCTTAACTTAGCAGATCGTCAAAAGAAAACGGCAGATTGTGTCAGTAAAAAATAAGTACTGAGGACGATTTTTTCGACTAAAACTCTCCAAGGTGGTGCCAAGTATGACCGCAGTCCAGTGACTGAAACGAGTAAAAGATGAGATATTCACATGACTCATGCATAAATCGTATAATATTTGATGAGTAGTTTGAAATGGAGCCTACATTACATACATGGTCTTCACATGCTATCAATGAAAATACTGGCCTAGGCTTATTAGCAGCTTCGCGCGGGTCCGCATGTTCCGCTTGTGTTACCACATATTATAACAGGCAATGAGCCTCTGTTACCAGAAGCTACAATATCTTCTCCCATACAGCTACACCCCGCTGAGCGTCTGTCACCAGGCAACGTTTGCTGAGTATATACCACGTTGCCATTAGCTTCATGTATTTAATTATTATACAGCTCGCCATTTATTACATTCCAGAATAACGTACCGTTTTGAGAACAGAAACACACACTGGATTTTGTAATCATAGTTTTACTCTGTCTGAAAAAAGAAGGCTAATGGTCAGACCTAGAATGCTTTGATTATAAGTCTGCTTAATCAGAGCTGGCTTGTGCCTAAAGAACTACAACTGTTCAATACCGTTGGATGATAGGAGCGATTGAGCAGATACTTAAGTTCCAGAGGTGGTTTTAGACTCTTAAAATTTTTCACATGATGAATAATGGGATCCCTGGGGGAAGAAAACCCCCATTTCCTGAAGTACGTACGACTTCCTGCATGGTCTATGCATTGCTTCTGTTCAAACTGGTAAAAACAGCTACTTAAATTATATATGCAGGTTATATTAAATGGATGAACAAATGTAGACTTCAGGCTGCATTGTCTAAGTTGTAGCAATAATAGCCTGTTCCCGTAGTACCATAGGTAGCAATTTGTTGGAATAAAAACCGTTTGGAACACTGTTTATTATGAAAAATATGCTAAAATATATTCAATCCTGAGCAACTATTCAACTATTTTCTTTTACCTTCAGTATCAAATTTAATTTTTTTTATTTGTTTTAATCATTGTTTTAATCTCTAACAAACGTGGTAGGGTCACGTGACGTTTAGTTGCTGACATGGTTGAGATTCAATAGTCATGACTCAACCGTGCACTTCTTCGCGTAAACATTGTGAGGAAAACTCATCTCCCAAACGAAAACAATTCTGCAAGTAGCGTTTGGGCACGCAAGGTCATATTAAGGACATGGTCTCTAACTAACGTGGTTGGGTCTTAGACATCATAAATTAGTAGATTAATGTACATCCGATATTTCAGCTATTTGATTACAAACCGAAATATCGGATGTACATTAATCTACTAATTTATGATGTCTAAGACCCAACCACGTTAGTTAGAGACCATGTCCTTAATATGACCTTGCGTGCCCAAACGCTACTTGCAGAATTGTTTTCGTTTGGGAGATGAGTTTTCCTCACAATGTTTACGCGAAGAAGTGCACGGTTGAGTCATGACTATTGAATCTCAACCATGTCAGCAACCAAACGTCACGTGACCCTACCACGTTTGTTAGAGACCGTATCCTTAATGTGACCTTGCGTAGCCCAACGTTGCATTCAGAATTGTTTTCGTTTGAGAACTGAGTTGTCCTCACAATGGTCGAACGCTGTTTACGCGAAGGAGTGCACAGTTGAGCCACAACTATTGATTGCAAACCGAAATATCGCATGACAGCGTTGTTTGCAAGTACTTCCTTGCACATCCCCCCACCAACACACACACACACACATACCACGTCATTTCTTTCATGTAGATTTCTCTCATGTGGTGCTGTTGAGTGCGCACACGAGCTTAATTTATCACATAGATGTAGTTCTTATATTTGCTGATTGTTCAGTGTGGTAGCGGCAACGCCAACAGCCGCAAAGGAGAGTATATCCACTGAGAGCTTTTTGGTGCGTTCCAAAATCACATACTTCCACCCACTTTTCCATGACAAGGTTAAGGCCTGGAATCTTCCAAACAGATGCATGACATGTCACTTAGTCGAATCAGCCCTTCATTTACTCCACAAATGTTTTGTCATCAATGCTACTTTCCCCATATCACATGTTTCAACTTAACTGTACCATATATACAAACTAAGCCATTTAAATCCCAATCAACGCCGGATATGTCTGCTAGTAATTAGATAAACTTAGTTTTTAAAATATTAACAATTGTAGATATGCGTAGGTACGCCTATGTCGTTAAGATCGTTGCTTTGCAACCATGCGGTTTCGAGTTCAGACCCACTGCGTAGAAACTTGAGCAAATATCTTCTACTATAGCCCAAGGCCGACCAATGCCTTGTGAGACAATTTGATAAACGGAAACTTATGGAAGCCCGTCGTGTATGTGTGTGTGTCTTTGTGTTTGTCCCCCGCCACCATTGCGTCACAACTGATGTTGGTTGGTTTACGTTCCCGTAACTTAGCTGTTCGGTACAAAAGACCAGTAGAATAAGTACCAGACTTCAAAAAAAAAAAAACGAACTAGGATCGACTTGTTCAACTAAACCCTTCAAGGCGGTATCCCAGTATGGTTGCATTCCAATGATTAAAACAAATTTTAAAAAATTAAAGATAAAGATACCATCTGGGGCATGCCGTCTCGGTAAGCAAGCCGGGTAGTTCCTACTCAAACTTAATACAATGAAATACAGAAAAAAAAATTAATGATTTTTACTTATTAAACGCTAAAAATCACATGACTCGACAGTTCCAGCACCTGTACCCGATGTATTTCATCTTAGTACAGACGTCTTCTGTGCTTTTGGTATCGTACGTATGAATGAGAGGCGCTCTCAAGGCTAATGACGCGGTATTCAGCGCTCTAATAACACATCTACGTTTAGTAGGATATAAAGATTGCCTTTTCGTATTAATATACTGCTCCATCGCTAATATTTATTTGCTAATTTAATGTATGGGAACCAGTGTATTATTCAGTAAACGGTTGCAGTTAAAGATAATTTCCGCTGTCTTTCAAGTTGGCTGTAAATATTATGCGTAATCCAATTAAATCATCAAGTGTTGTAAGTTCAGCTAAATACATTTAAAAAGAGTTGTCTTGGAGAAAAACAGAATTTAGCTTCTGTTCTGTGTCACTACAAAGTGCGTGCGTGTGTACTAACTACATTGCGTGTGTGTTTAACTATTGATTAAGCTAATATTTATATATAAATTTAATTGTGTGTGTGTGTGTGTGTGTGTGTGTGTGTGTGTGTGTGTGTGTGTGTGTGCAAATACAACGGTGTAAAAATGCAGAAATATTTATCAATATTATATATAACAACGTTTATGTTTGCTTACGCATATTTGTTTAGAAGCGTACGCGAATACAACTCAACTTTATTCTCGTAGATGTACTACTGCCAATGCTTTCTTTTAATTAGTGCTAGTCAATAATAGGAATCTTATTCATATTGACGTTTATAATTAATATGGCGATCTGACAGAATCGTTTCCGCGTCGGACAAAAATGCTTAGCGGCATTTTGTCCGTCTTTATGTTCTGAGTTCAAATTCCACCACAGTCTACTTTGCCTTTCATCCTTTCGGATTCGATAAAATAAATACCAGTTGAGCACTGGGGTTGATGTGATCAACTAAACCTCACCCTTGAAATTGCTGGCCTTGTGCTAAAATTTGAAACCAGTAATACATGTGACAACGTTTATGTTTGCTTACGTATATTTGTTTAGAAGTGTACGTAGATATAACTCAATTCCTGTAGATGTACTACAGCCAATACTCTGTTTTAATAAAACTTGGCCAATAATAGAAATCTTATTATTGATGTTTATCTGGTGGCGAGCAAGCATAATCAGTAGCCGATCGGACAAAATGCTTAACAGTATTAGCATCTATTCCGGCTCTTTACTTTCTGCTCTCAAAACCCGCCAAGGTCGACATTCATGCTTTCGTGAACGATACAATAGGTAGTGGAGCTCGATACAATCGACTAAAACCCTCCCCGTAAAACTGATGGCTTTGTGTCAAAATTTGAAGCCATTATTATGTGTAATCTTTTTATTCTTTACCTGGTTTCACTCACTCAACTACAGTTATATCGGGACATGACACTGAACGTTTCAATTGATGGTATCTACCCAGCTGCATATTTCTGCCTGGTACTTATTTTTAAAATGCATTTTTATCGAATCGCTAAGTATTGTTTCATGTGACTGTCGCTGAGACTGTGTGTACGCGTGTGTGCCGATGTATATAATTTTCTCTCTCCCTTTCTCTCTCTCTCTCTCTCTCTCTCTCTCTCTCTCTCTCTCTCTCTCTCTCTCTCTCTCTCTCTCTCTCGTATACACACCCACACACACACACCAGTGAACAAACTAAAGAAAGCAGCACTCCTACGCATTCATGATACTTTAAGTCATACGGGTCTGAGTTCAAGTGAAATTGTATACGCACACACTCACACACACACACACACACACACACACACACACACACATACACACACACACACACACACACACACACATACACACACACACACAAATATGAATGAGAAGCTGCGCAAGAATTGCAAAAATTATCGAACACACATACTCAATGTATGTGCTTTGCTTGTTTGCAGTCGGCTGCCTCTGGCACGGTGGAAAAGACGCCATTAAAGCGCCAAATGTTGAAACACCTAAAGGTCATAAACAGGCTAGACAATTCACTCCAAATCCCATTAAGGAGCAATGGACTTCGATGCTTCGCCATCTTTGTGGCTTATCAACATCACATACGTGTATGTATGTATGTATGTATGTATGTATGTATGTATGTATAAAAATACAAAATGGGACAAGAACGCAAAACATCTGGTCAATTAGGTGATACAAAAATGGAACAACAAAACATCCAGATATACGATACAAAGAAACCAAGAACGGGTCATTCGAAGTTTTCTTTCCTCAGTCGAGTAGCAGATTATCTTTGCAATTTCGGTTGATTATACTCGAGATTGCTCCAATCTGGCCAGCCCCAAGGAAAAACTAAGCTAAGAGCATTAGATTCCTTGGAAGAAAGCAGCGAATGTATACAAAAACAAGGATAGGAAAAAACGAACAATGTTACACAAATGCAATAAAAATAATAACAGAACATAACAACAGGTGTCTTTCGATTAAAGACAAATTAAATTAAGCTGGTGTGTGTGGAAATAAAGCCTTACGGCAGGGATACAGGATTTCAAGGGCACAGGGAGGAATATCGATGTTGCACGGACAACGGCCGGCCAAGAAAGAAAGATCAGGCTTAGCCGGACGCCGGTCACGTGGGGAGAGAAGAGAGAGAGAGGTAGAGGCTATGTATGTATGTATGTATGTATGTATGTATGTATGTATGCATGGTCTCTCGTAGTCGAGAAAGGTAGTTCCGTAATTTCCTACAAATGATTTGTTTAAACTGACCAAATGTATGTGCCGTACATTAGCTCGCTCCCACCATCAAATCAGCATTGCCTGAACAGGTGCACGGTGTACAACCCGTCAGGTGTCAAACTGATCGTAGAGCAACGTAAGATGAAATGATTTGCTCAAAATCACAACGCACCGTCCTGTCCAGGAATTGAAACCTCGATCTTATGTGTATGTATGTATGTATGTATGTGTACTATTTATGAGCGTTTCTTTGTATTTGTATATGTTTGTATGTATGCGGCAAGCATGCGAATGAGTAGGTGCATGTCTAGTGTGAGAATGTGAAGATTGATAATTGAAATTGATTAATTAATTCATTAGAAGTGTAGTGTGTGATGGAGTTGAGTAACATAAACACACAGTCTGTATTAAGTCAGCGTGCACTATGAAATATTTCATTATCCAATACTTTCAGTATTTTTGCTTGGGTATATTTATCTGTCTATCTGTCTTTCTTTATGTACGTATGTATGTATGTATGTATGTATGCATGTATGTATTATATATGTACGTCATTATTCAGTTTTGTTTCAAGATTTCTTGCCAATAAAGGAAGAGCCGGTTTCTAACCTAGATCCAAGGCTCCTACACTGGAATTTCAACAAATGCATGTATGTATGTATGTATACGTGAAGATTTGTATGTTTTGTTTTATGTATGTCTTCTCATGCACATGCTTGTATATCTAGACGTGCAAGTGTATTCTTAAATAATAAACTTCTGGAAGGTTTTACTGATTTTTTATAGTTCTACTGATGGCTTGGATCTGTAGTCTTCGAATCAGCTTTCTCCTTTCTGGTTTCGAAAAGCTTAATTTCTCAAGATTAGTATTTAGGCAGTGTGTTACATAACCTAGTGCCCCAATCAAATTATTATATTAGGTTTATTGTGCTTACATTTTATTGAGGTATTCACTGGAACATTCCACCAGTACTCCTTTTTATTATGTGTGGGTATGGCTTCCACCATACTGTGGGTTCTTATTTCTTTGTCCTCGAGGTTATCCTTTCGACGGATATCGCTATACAGTAGGGTGGAGTGAAAATAAAAAATCGTGGAAATTGAAAATGCCTGAGAGCTAAAATGTTGCTATATTTGATTACTAGAAAAATGTTAAATTTTCGCTTAGATCAATCAAGGGCATTTATTCCCTCAAGCCCCCTAAACTCTAAAAATGGGGTATTTTTGTAAATTTTTTACAATAGCGGAGTTTTGAAGCAGGGTTGACTGATCTAAGCAAAAATTTAGCATGTTTCTAGTAATAATATATAGCAACATTTTAGCCCTCAGGCATTTTCAATTTCCACAATTTTTTTTATTTTCACTCCGCCCTAGATTGCACAATCTATATACCCACACACACATACATGTGTGTTAGGATGGAGTGAAAATATATTATTATTAGGAAAATGATAAATTTTTGCTTAGATCCTTCAAACACCTAAAGTCCGCTATTGTAAAAAAAATTACAAAAATCATCAATTTTCAGAGTTTAGGAGGCTTGGGGGAGTAAATGCTTTTGATTGATCTAAGCGAAAATTTATCATTTTTCTAGTAACTAAATATAGCAACATTTTAGCCTCCAGGCATTTTCCATTTTTACAATTTTTTATTTTCATTCCACCCTATTATACAGTGTCCTAGCTACAATATCATGTCTCTTCGGCAGATAATACCGTGATGACACTTTCAGACAGCTGCTTATGATGCGGGTGATATCTTCGGTGTTAATTCCACACAGTCTGAATCGGTTGTCACATTTTACTGTTTTTCCTATATTTCTGTCCCTTTTGTACGTCAGGTATTTCGTTGATATTTCCTGTTCCTGGATTGCAATACGTATTATGTATGTGTATATATATAATATGTGAGTATATGCATACATACGTACATGTATGTATATACCTAAATCTACATGTATATATAGATACATATCTGGGTACACGACGTTGCAAAAAAAACGTGGACAAAATGATAAACAGAGCACAGAAAACACACAGGTCACATAGAGAACATTTCCTTCATCAGCTGCCACCATTCTAAAACTAAGCGTTTCGAAGAGTTAGGGCAGGATGCATTGTTAGAATGGCTCTTCCCGCGGAGACAAATTAAATTTGTAGCGCGGAGGAATGTAGTGGCGAACAGAAAACAAGACAGAAAAACGAAACAGTGAAAATAAACAAGAAAGGCTATAAGGCCAGACGTGAAAAAAATGTGTGTATACTGAACGCTGTGATGCGACGAACTGGAAGGAAGAGAGAAGAAAGTTCGAGCGACCTTGGCAATGGCCAAGACAGGAAAAGAAGGAGTAGCCGAACACGTGACTAGCGAGGGGTAAGGAGAAAGAGTGGTAGAGGAAGAAAAAAAAGGGAAGGAAGTAGGATATAGGTGAACAACAAGAGATAGGGAGGAAGAGAGAGAGATATAGTAGTGAAGGGGAGAGGCGAAGAACAACAGAAGGGGTCAGTAGCTTAAGAGCTATAGACTAGGTTAAAAGCTCTCAGTATATATATATATATATATATATATATATATATATATATATATATATATATATATATATATATATATATATATAAAATATATTATTTATATTATTATATGATATAATTCTGATCCGCATTCTATACGATCCTTTTACTCTTTCGTTTTTCTCTCTCTTAATCTTTTACCTCCTCTTCTCCCACTATTCTTTCCTATTACTTTGTTATTCTCTCTCTCTTGCTCACGTGGCTCTCACGTGACCATCGGCCATCCATCTTTGTTTCTTTCTCTCCGTTGCAGCTGGAACAAGAAAGACGTGTTCTTGTTTGTCGCCTGTCCTAGCTTGATTTACGCGTTCGCCACCACAACCTCGTTTAGGCTTTAGCAGCCCTTTTGTTTTCACTGTCCTGTTTGTGCTTGTGTTACCTATTTTGACCCTCCGCAGAATCCCATATTTTATTTAATTTGCTTTGCGTGAGCAACTGTTCTATCGAAAGCGTATATTGTTGTTAAGTGATCGAAATACAAGACTAGAAAAACAGCCAACAACTGATGAAGGGTCGTTCTTTATGTTGTTTGTTTTGTTTTCCATTTGTATCTTTCGTTGTTCGAAAGAATAATTCATGTTCCATGTACTCGTGCTTCGTACTTTTTTGTTGTACACGTTTCAGGACGTCCTGTGCCCACATATGCATATATAAATACGTGTGGATGTACGTAACTATATATGCATATATATATATATATATATATATATATATATATATATATATATATATATATATATATATATATATATATATATATATAATATATATATATATATATATATATATAATGTTATATGATTGAACGCCACGCATCCTCTTCCAAGTAAGTTTTATCTATCTATCTATCTATCTATCTATCTATCTATCTATCTATGACATGACATTGTATCTTTCTCCCCCTCTCGTTCTTCCTTCTGTTGTTCTTCGCCTCTCCCCTTCACTATTATATATATATCTCTCTCTTCCTCCCTGTCTCTCGTTGCTCACCTATATTCTACTTCCCTTTTTTTCTCCCTCTACCACTCTTACTCCTTACCCCTCACTAGTCACGTGTCCGGCTACTTCTTCCTTTCCTATCTTGGCCATTGCCAAGCTCGCACGAACTTTCTTCTTCTCTCTTCCTTCCAGTTCGTCACATCACAGCGTTCAGTATACACATTTTTTTCACGTCTGGCCTTATAGCCTTTCTTGTTTATTTTCACTGTTTCTTTTTCCTGTCTTGTTTTCTGTCTGCCACGACATTCCTCGCGTTACAAATTTAATTTGTCTCCGCGGGAAGAGCCATTCTAACAATGCATCTTGCCTTAAATCTTCGAAACGCTTAGTTTTAGAATGGTGGCAGCTGATGAAGGAAATGTTCTCTATGTGGCCTGTGTGTTTTCTGTGCTCTGTTTATCATTTTGTCCATGTTTTTTTGCAACGTCGTGTACCCAGATATGCATCTATATATACATACACTTCATAAAAAGACTCGTTAAAGTGTCGTTTTTTATTACTTAAAAGTTCCTACTGCATCAAAGACACGACTTTTATATAAGGGGAAAATGCTAATTTTACCAATTTCTGTCTTCCTATCTTAAAGGCCACACATTATACCTACATTTCAAATTTTACTCAAATGCAGGTATAGATTTTACGTCAAAAGCATATATGGAAATATATAGATATATGGATTTCAGTAATTGTTCTCATTCTGAACTAAAACAAATAACATTCTCCATTTTGCTACTTAGTGAACATCACTATTTCAATGGTTCAGAAAGGTGTTTTGCACCTGATGGCTATTGGTAGGGGGATGTTATTTAAAATTTTTCGAGCTTCCTTTTGGAGAACCTCCTGAAAAGTTGTGATTAGGGTCACAAAACAATGATATTAATTTTTTTCATTTTGTGATTTCGATTCTGGCACCACCACCCCCTGTACATATCCCTTGAAGTTGGAAACCCCGCCAAAATAGGGGTAAAAACTAATTTAATCAATTTAAAATCCCATAGTGTACATAAATATTTTGTATTTTAACTTAGCATGGATTTTTTTAATGTGCTGAATCCAAAAATAGTATCAATTTTGCGATTTGATTCTCCATCAAGACGGAAATCCAAGTTGGCGGCCAAAATACACAATTTTTTTTAACGAAATCAGTAACTGTAAATAAGAATATCATGTGATATGTCTTTATATATGTTTTTGAGGTCATAGAACACGAATTTGGTGTGGAATCAACAGTTTAATAACCAATCATTAAGTAATTTAATTTTACAAAAAAAAAAATTCCCCACATTCATATGATATGATAATATTTTTACAACCATTAAGGCTTCAGAACCGCACACCAAGTCATCCAGCGCATAATTGAAACCAATAAGGTTTACATCTACCTTGCAACTCACATTATCCAAGTAAATTGTCACATTTATTGCATATCGTTCCATTGACAGTTTTTGATAATTTTGTTTACGACAGAAAATGTAGCTGGCTTTTTAGCACAGAAAGGGCAATGTCTCTGACATATCTGATTTATAAATACAGCCTATCGACCTTTTCTTTATCTGGTATATCTGCCATGAGATAGACATCTATCTCAGTGCTGCTAGTAAACGGTCCACCATGATTTTTAAAAATATCCGTGTCGGCTGTTCGTCGTCTAACCACTGCAATATTTGGCGATTTCCTTCTCCAGTACCTTCACCATTAGCTGCTGTTGACGGTTATCCCGTTCTTTAATGATGTCATACACTTGCCCCGCCACCTTCTCCGGTTTGGTGAATTTGGTATATTGCCTAAAAGTCTCTGATCAGCCGACTTAGATTTAACTTTAGAAGATACTAATTTGGGTTGCTTGTCACCTAGACGACTCAACTCATAGTTGATGAATCCCACACTGCGTTCTGAATCGAGATTGTAAATGGGAGCTCTCTCTAGTTTACCTAAGTCCATGTTTGCCAGAGAATGGGGTGACTCTTTGATGATGTTTCCAAAACCAAATAGAGCACCCTTCTGGTTCTGGAAGCCATTCGCTAACTTTGGAAGAAGCCTCAACAGTACTTTTAACACCTCAGGCTTCAACTCGGTTGCAATAGCTTCAACAGCACAACATACATCTTCATCATATCTGGTTTCTCGGAATCTGCTAGAAGATACGAAAGTGAGTGCAAGATTATATGCATTTAGCAATCGGGTTCGATCTTTTGTGGAAAGGTCATCAAAAAGTTGTTTGAAAGCAAGTACAAGTTTTGAGCATGTTGTGCTTGTTGAAGTGGTGAGTAAAAGGAATAGTTCAACAAGGTGCAGTTCAATCAGCGCTCCTGTGTATGACAAGACTCCAGATCTATAAAACATTGTACGATATAAGCCAGTTGGTTTGTAACATGCTCGTATTTCGCCAAATACGATGCCACATCATCTAAGTAGTACAAAGTTATTGACTAATCTCGTTATGCAATCAAGAGCCTGTTCAGTGACACTGGATGAATTTGATGTTGGATTTATAAGAAAACTCGAATAAATTTTGTCTCGTATTATTGCTTTCTCGATGTTACGCCACTGTTTAGTTATTATTCGAATGAACATAATTGAAGGGTGCACATTGCAAAACAAATGTTCAGGTATGTGTTATGTGCCGAGATTTCCTGCTACGATCTCTTCAACCCCAACATTGTATGATGTTTGGTCCGAGATAACAAAATCATTTTTTATAAATAGTGTTTCGGGATATTACTTGCTGCTTCTCGTCCAATGCCAGGACACCAATACTTTTACCAGACTCTCGAATGTTACATGGTGCAGGTAAAGTGTCTAGATCGATGAAATCTGTTTGATCATGTGCCTTCCAACTTCTTCTGAACAGTTTATTACCCACTGTTATCAAGCTCCTTCCGCTTGTTTCTGAGACATATTGTATACACTGGGTTTTTTTTTTAATGAGGATAGCTGGTGGAACAGATAAATTGAGCGTTTGGCTTATAACATTCTGTAACACATTTTAAACAAAAGATTTGAACTTCTAGACTTCGTAAACATATGAAATGACATAAAATAAGCTGCCTATCCGATATACCATGAAATCAGTCTATCAAAATAGCGAATTTTGGTCGCCATCTTGGATTTCTGCCATCTTGCAAAAGTTTTATTAGTTGGAATAAGCTTATTTTATATCAATATACTTATTAGTAAATCAACCTTCAAGGGGTATGTACAGGGGTTATTGCATTCAATTTCCGGAAATTTTGATTTTCAGGTGATATCTGGACCCAACTACAACTATTGAGGGGGTTCCGAAAAAATGTAGGATTAACATCCCCCCTACTCTTAGTTTGCATAATGCTCACTTGGTCAGCTGTAACGTCCTATACTATTTATATCCATTGTAGCTGGCTTGCGTTGGTTGGTGCTGCTACAGAGGTACAGGTATTGCTTATTTTTACTGATATTTTGCCCTTAAATATGCCTTCTATACAACCAACTGATGGTGAAAGTGGCAGTAATACAGCATGTGATTTTTACTGTTACGCAAGATGTCGGTATAGATTAAACTTGAATGTTGTACAATGCAAGAGACTTATATGCAGAGCTATAGTGTTGTAGTACAGATCAGTACATACATTGTTTTGCCATTTTTTCATCCTAAACGTCACTGATTGAGAAAATATTCTACTCAGGCAACTGCTTGGTATCAAAGTTTGCGAGATTAGCAAGGCTCAGGCTGTATTATGTTTTCTTCTTTCTTATAGAGACTACTAAATATCTGATACAATCTATACAATGACGATTTCTTCTTTCTCGTTACAGACCACGGATTATCTCATGCAGTGGTAATATTTAAGAAACATTCCACTAACTTAATATTTTCCACCTCGCTTCGTAAAAATGGGAAAATTTTCAATGGAATTAAGAATAAATGTACACTTTTCACTTAACTTTTTTGTTTTGTCTTTAGTTTTATTTTATAGTTTATATCATGTCGGCCGGACAATAGACAGAATGACTAGCGCTAATTACTTACACTCTTTCATATTCTCAATTGAGTCACATCGGCATCCATTTTGCCTTGATGTGGTGCATATCCAAACTACCTTTCCAGAAACCTGCGGCCTTGTAACCTATGTTAAAAATCATATATCCAAATGAAAAACGTCTTTGTTAATTCTTCTTATGCAAGAATAAGACTCAGCACTTCAAGCTAACGAATTCACAAAATTCTCGCTGCTACCAATGTTGATATCTATCATCCATAGAATACTCAGAAAGTTTTACTAAGAGGAAAACTGTTAGTTCAAGATTAGCTACATGAATATTATATAATACATTAGATTTTTTTGTATCACTTCGTCAGAGGGAAAAGGCGGTAACCATGTCCTTTCACATTTTCCAACGCCTCCGCGACAATAATGAGGAAAGGAGGTGAAGTTATCCTCCAACCAGAGACGTGTTCCAAATGCTTGCAACAGAGTGGACATCGCTAGAGATACAGATAAGATGATGGAGAAAATAGGATCTGGTGTGTGAAACCGAAGAGACCTAAAGAGTTTTATTTTTTGAAAATTTTTCTTGTTAGTTTTTTCTTGACTGAATACTATACTGATTTACACAATTGCTGTAAACAAATTAATTTTCTGGTCTGACTTTTCCCAAAGTTTATTCTAATGGTTTTCTATCTGAGACTAAAAAGAAAGGAATTTCAGAAAAAGTGTTATTGTCTGTGACATTCTCCTGAAAATATATCTATGTCCGCTTATGCTAAAATTCAGTTACCTAGTTGAAAAACTGTGTCTACAACATGGAACATACACAGAATCACTAGAGCGTCGAACAAAATGTCTTACGGTATTTAGTTACGGTACTTTTAAAAACAGTATATTAAGGTGTATTGGATTTATTGATCATTGTTATAGTTAGGCTAATTCAGTCCCGACCAAAGTTTTCTGTAGCTACTAAACAACAGTCAACAAAAACACCCCAAAGTGATGCAGGATTGGTTGTTGTTCAATGCAAAATGTAGAAGTTGACATCTTGTTGGAAAAGGAATAATCACACCCTTAGCAGATGTATGCATGAGGTGGGAAGGATAACGAGAAGCTACTCCACGAGAGTATTTTTCCATAGTTTAGATGGGGGAGTGGAAGCAAAAATGGAAACCAGTGTAGTAACTTTGCATATCTTGCAACGAATGAAGTGACCTTAAAACAAACAACGAATTTTTTTGTTTGTTTGTTTAGCACTGTTTTTACACTGTTATGATGGTTTAATATAAGGCGGCGAGCTGGCAGAAACGTTAGCAGGCCAGACGAAATGCTTAGCGGTATTTCGTCTGTCTTTACGTTCTGAGTTCAAATTCTGCCGAGGTCGACTTTGCTTTCATCCTTTAGGGGTCGATAAATTAAGTGACAGTTACGGACTGGGGTCAATGTAATCGACTGGTCCCCTCCCCAAAACTTTCTGGCCTAGAGTAGAAAAGGATGATGTAATGTTATGGTTTGACCTTCATGGTATTCATAAGAGCACTAATGGTGTATCTGAAGCAAAATGGCTTCAAGTAAGAATCGAAGCCGATTACAACTTTTTAAAGGATTATTACTAGACAATATTGGCCGGATTGTAATATGTCAGCTCGTCAACTAAAGGAAAACAATAGAATCCAAGAAAACCAATGATGGCCTGCATCAGTAAATAATAAATATAGAATATTCAAAAAGTAGAAAAAATTTGAAAGTCTTTTCTTTTCTTTTTTTTTTTATCATCGATTTTACTAACGGGAAAGAGCAGAACCCCTGACGCACCACAAGGTTTCCGTTACTGGGGCAAACTGTTGCATGTCAGGTATTGAAGGAGAGGCAAAGTAAGAAGAGAATTCATAAAGTGACACAAGATTGGTAAAGTTGCTCTATGGAAAACGAAAGCAAATCTGAAAACAAATGCAGTAACATCTGGCAACGAAGCGAACTTCGGCCTAATGCAAAGACTTAGGAATGTAAAATGTTGATTTCTTACATGAATACAAAGGCCTCAAATTTGAAGCAAAGTGACAGTTGGTAATATGTACCCTAGCAGTTAACGTGCAGTTTATTTTATCAATTTCGGAAGGATGAAAAGCAAAATTGACATCGGCGTGATTTGAACTCAAAACATAGAGCGGGAATGCCTGAAACTTAGTGTATTCAAGGGAGGTAACTCTCATGCTACTTTTACTTGGCCTCTACTTTCCTTATTTAAATTGATTAAGTTATATTTTTACGACTTTGAACGATAAAGGAGTGTAGCTATTACTGTAACGGATTTTATGACACTTTTCTATTGGTTTGTTTCATATATTTTTCATTTTAATATTGGTGTGATTTTAGAATACAAGGAGCCTATTCCACCAGTGTATAAATAAGAAGAGGTTCGGAAAGTGATTTCATTTACGCCTACGACTTATAGTAACAGTGAATATTGATCATGGAGACTAAGACGTCAATGCTGACCCAATGGCCTATCAAGGATTGTAGGTCATCAATCAAGAGTGATCATTTCTTTTTTTTAAACTCTAGAGGAAAGGACTCTGTACCCATGCCTTCACATCCCCACACCACGCGACCGGTGAGAATGACTCCGCTGATTTCTTGAACTGCAAGTTGATAGCTGCAGGAGCAAATCTAGACAAGTTTCTTACAGGGAGCTGAAGAGTTAGGACTGAGAATAATGGCTGATGTGGGGCCAGGGTTGTTGTTGTTGTTGTTGGCACTCCGTCGCTTACGATGTCGAGGATTCCAGTTGATCCGATCAACGGAACAGCCTGCTCGTTAAATTAACGTGCAAGTGGCTGAGCATTCCACAGACACGTGTACCCTTAACGTAGTTCTCGGGGATATTCAGCGTGACAAGGCTGATCCTTTGAAATACTGGTACAACAGAAACAGGAAGAAAGAGTGAGAGAAAGTTGTGGTAGAAGAGTACAGCAGGGTTCGCCA
This sequence comes from Octopus bimaculoides, assembly GCF_046866305.1. Classification (NCBI taxonomy): domain Eukaryota; kingdom Metazoa; phylum Mollusca; class Cephalopoda; order Octopoda; family Octopodidae; genus Octopus; species Octopus bimaculoides. The sequence continues at coordinate 101,010,590 of NC_142929.1, forward strand.
CCATCCCCTGCTGGAGCCTCATGGAGCTTTAGGTGTTTTCGCTCAATAAACACTCACAACGCCCGGTCTGGGAATCGAAACCGCGATCTTATGACCGCGAATCCGCTGCCCTTCACTTTTCTACTTTCTGCCAACATACTTAAAACATATATTTTAGCAACAGAATATCGAGGGATAAATGGACTGGCTCTTGTGCGGGTGGCACATGAAATGCACCATTTTGAGCGTGGCCGTTGCCAGTACCGCCTGACTGGCTCCCGTAGGATTTTCGAGTGAGATCGTTGCCAGTGCCCCTGGACTGGCTTGTGCGGGTGGCACATAAAAGACACCATTTCGAGCGTGGCCGTTTTCGTGCGGGTGACACGTAAAAGCACCCACTACACTCTCTGAGTGGTTGGCGTTAGGAAGGGCATCCAGCTGTAGAAACTCTGCCAAATTAGATTGGAGCCTGGTGTTGCCATCCGGTTTCACCAGTCCTCAGTCAAATCGTCCAACCCATGCTAGCATGGAAAGCGGACGTTAAACGATGATGATGATGATGATGAATATTTATCCCTACTTAAATGTGGGTGTTTGTTAGAATAAACTATGCTGCAGTAAATATAAAGAAGCATGCATTTTGCACCAAAAGCCAATAGAACTTCTCTCGTGGTATCTACTGCAGTCTAGTTTGTTCTAAAAGAACAACCACATTCCTGAAACTTGTATTTTCATTAAGACTGTCACATCATAAAAGGGCACCTGCCACATTTTTTGCAATACTATTTATTAAAATCCCTTCTAAGTCTTCTTTGAAATGTTTTAAGCATCTTATTTATATAAAAGAAAATAGAAAAGCAAAAAACTGTCCTACCAACCTGTTTTTTGCCAAGGAAAATGGACATTAAATGAGGGTGATGATGAAAATAAATTCAAAACCATGAAAATTAATAAGACACCAAAGGTAAATCATAGCATCCAAGAAGAATTTTCTTGTTCCTTTATTATTTGCTTCCAGTCACTTCTATCAGATAATACAGGTTTCTAGGATACATTCAAATGTTAGGTTATATTTCAAGTTAACACAAAAATGTCATTTTTTACTCATGTATGTATTTCCTTTTGCTAAATTTACATTAAAACAAAGCTTGTGGAGAGAAGGGTATAACAAAATATAGGCTTAAAAATTAATAGAATAAATGATAAACCATAACATATGTTTGGATGAACTTTTGGTTTTCACAAGGTAAGAATGGACTTCAGAAACTTGTTATTAAAGAGATGGAAAATGCTACCTTGCTTACTCCAGATGAAGAGCAAGAGTGTGGTAATATATCAAGCATTATTAATCTGACAACTTGATAAAATATGAGATCAGATCAGTTCACATTTTAGGTAAAGATTATCGATAAAACTAATTTTTTTAAAATGTACCTATTTTAAATAATATGAAGAAAATTAATGGTAAAACCTCTGTACAATTCTTCTTTACACAAATTCAAAGTCTGAAGCATGGTAAATGGGAAGTTACAGTATAAATGTGTTTCCATCAGTATTAACAGTGCTATACTGCTGTAGTTTTGAAGGGTCTAGTGTCTCGACTGCATCAGTTGTTACAATTGATGCACTTCGTCCTTTAAAACTTCCATGCTTCCTGAAATTTACCAAAAGTGCACTTGATGCACCCCACCTCACTCCCATTTCTTCTTGTGTGTGTGTGTGTGTGTGTGTGTGCAATGACAGCCGATCTAGCAAGCATTTCCTGTGTATATTCTATGTACTGTTCATGCAGTTTTGAGTTTTTTCTAAGTTGCAGTGCACCTAAGCACTATATACAATAAGTTCATTACAATTATAATTATCATTATAAAATCCCCATGTCAAATGACCAGTATCTGAAAGTGTATAACCCTTCTGTGCATATATTTTGCTGAATTCTTACAGAACAATCAAACTTAAAAGGTTTTGTGTGTATTTGTGTCTTAATAGCTTCAGACATCCTCGTTAAACAGCATAATTAACATGGTAAACAATTGTCATAGTTCTACAACACAGTAGCAGAGGCCAAAGAAACTAGCAATTTTCTGTAACAGCATCATTATTCAATGGGAGAAAAACTAGAATTTCAACTTGAAAAACATACAACTATTTCCTATTAGAGTTACCAGTCTACATATGAGCTAAGATGCCAGCTGATATAATCAAAAGTAATAAATGGAACAGTTTAAAAGTTACCATTTATAAGTGGATAAATAGTGTGTAGAAACATCACAACACAAAACTGCTCTAGTTAATAAGAATTCCAATAAATCACGTGGATTTGTTAACTATAGGCAACTGCTAAAACATAAGCAATAACCTCCCGCCAAACAAAAGCACCAGATTTGATATTTAGTTGTAGTTATTTCACTTTCTTATGTTAATGCCTTTGACAAAGGTACAAGTATCACAAATTATCACCAACTTAGGCTAAAACAGATACCTACTGATCATGAAAGGCCATGGAATTGACTATCAAGCTATTTGCAGTTTGCAAGCATATCCCAAGAATAAAAAACCCTATTAAGTTTTAACCACAGCATGTAACCATCGATTATAATTTTAACCAGCAGATTCAGTTAATCCATAGTATTAGAACAAATGGTATAACATGGTACAATGTGACTCCCATGAAATCAGTCTATGAAGGGGACTGAATTAACTTCCTGATAAAAACTGAGGTAATATGAAAATTTCCTAACGAACATATTCAATAGAGCATAATTTATGCTTCAGCTCTTTGTACACATGGCGCACTTGCATGCATGCATGCATGCATGCATGCATGCATGCGTGTGCGTGTGCGTGTGTGTGTGTGTGTGTGTGTGTGTGATGACAGCTGGATCTAGCAAGCATGATATTCATGTGTGTAAACATGGACATGGCCATGACCAAATGGTTAAGTTTGCCAAGTCATCATAAACTTTGCAGGTTCAATTTCACTGTGTGGCATCTTAAACAAGTGCCTTTTATCGTAAACTCAAATCAACCCAGGCCTGATCTGGAAATTGGAAACACAGAAATGGACAGTACTTGCAATTCAAAAGTTTCATTCTGTCACACACTGCATCATGCTGGCTGTGCCAAGAAGTAAGGATTAACTAAGGATTACATTAATGATACAAGCGTCTATGGAATTCTCAGCCACTTCCACTATCATACGCACCATTGAAACCATCGGAGATCTATTTACTTTGTATCTACATGCACACACACACAAAGTATATATGTTTATGAGCATGTATATGCATATACACACACATACAAAAATAGAGATAGATTTATAGAAGTACATACTTACGAACGCATACAAAAATGTATGTGTCCTCACATATGCATGTATAAACCCTCACATATACATGTATATACCCTTTTTATATATATATATATATATATATATAGCCAACTCAACTACTGGTCTTCCTTCTCTACATCACAGATAATGTCCAAAGAAAAGGCAAGGTTGATACAGCCGGCTAGTAACAACATCATAGGCTTTGATGTCAGAAAGTAGAGGGCTGGAACAGATACCATAAGGTTTTCCCTCGAGTGCTCTAACAATCTGCCAATATATACATACACACCATTTAAGCTACCTCTAGCTCTCACAAATATACATCAGAGTTGTACATATTACAAATATATAAAGATAGCTAACAGATACACTACACCAGTCGTAGCTAGTATCTGTACATATATACAATCATATATGTATCATCATCATTTAACACCCATTATTCATGCTGGAATGGGTTGGATAGTTTGAATCTTAAAAGATAGTAAGGATCTTAGATATCATTAAAACAAAAGGAAGGTCATGAAGAAAATGTCTTTGGTTAAACACTAACCAGAATAACAAAATGTGATAATCAACACTGAGCACAAGTTTTACAATCTATGAATTATTGTAAATTTAGAATAATTTCAAATAACTCAGAATAATATAGAATAAGTAGAATATAAAATTAAAATATCAATCCAGAATCACTAGACTGCAGGCCAGCTTTGAGCAGACTTCTGACATGTAGTCAGCTGACTATTTGGATGTGGCACACAGGACTATAGCGTTGTATATGCTATATCCACATCTAGTTGAATATGATACTGCACATTCTGACATTTTTAGGACATAAGTGGGAAATTTAAGACACCACAGCATTTTCTATGAGGTTGATCAACCTCACAGAGTTCCTATGCAAGTGCCTACATTATAGTGATGTAGAAGCAACTGAATATATATAAATATATTTTTATATGCATGTATGTGTTTTAGTGTATGTGTATTTGTCACTATCAACTAAAGGTCATATCTAACACATAGAACTGTCATAAATCATATTTTATGAAGTCATCAGATTTCTAAAAAATAAAAAGCAAACCCAAAAGTTCAGTTATAAATTTCAAAAAGCTAAATAAAATATATAAACAGAACTTAAATATTCTCCATTTTTTTAAAACCAAACCAATAAAATGACAAAAATTACAAACATAATATTGAATATTGAAAAGGGGAAGGTTTAACAAAAATGCATCTAACTCACCCTTATCTCTATTTCTGCTTATAATTACTATATTCTTAAATCAAGGAAAAACATTAACACACTTAAAAAAAAGATAGCAAGTGTAATGCTATTTTTCCCTTTCTGCTTTTTGTATGGGATTCAAAATCTCAGAAGGCACTTAGACAATCTGAAGATTTATAATTCTGGGAAGGATCAACAGGGTAACATATAGGGAGGAGTTTTATAAATTAATTAGAAAATTACAAAAAAGCCAATAATAGTCGGGTTTAGCTAAAGGTGACACAAGAGTTATCTTATCTTAATCTAGCAGGAATGAATAATTAAATTAGTGATCCCAGGTGGACGTAGATGGGATGAGGACACCAGGTTGGAACATGACCGGATAGAGGAACGAGAGAAGTTTGGAACCTTGAAAGCCAAAGAGTTTTCCTTCTGTTTTTCATAGACATGATTTCGATTGTGTGTCCCTCCATCAGTATCAGAACAATTGGAGAAACTTTCATAGCGTGTTAACCTTGCAAAAGATTGAGAAGAATTTGGGATGTTTAAGACAGGGTCATTCAGTTGGTAATTTGGTAACGGAGGTGGTAAAACTGTCAAGGGACAAGAAGTTGGTAGTGAAGCAAAAGCAGTGGGTAAGGAAGAATTTTCAGAATCAGAGTTTAAAGGACTTTCGTTTTCAGGTGACTTTCGAGATCTTAAGCAGCTTCGAATTTGAGACCAAGAGCATTTCATCGATTGAGCAGCTTCTTTTTGGCATCGTGGAAAGGATGCATTAACTTTTGGAGAAGATACTGAATGGTGATGGCTTCGACAGTGTTTGCAGTGACCGACTTCCTTGTCAAATTCATGTGGCGTTGGTGATTTCAGTGAAAACAAAGCAGCAAGATTCAGTAATGCAGTACTAATAAACACATGTGGCACTAATCTTGACAAATGACCATCATCAGCAGTCGTTTCTTGTGGTTGTTCAGAAGGAATGTTATCTTCAAGCAATATTCTATCCTGTGACTCACCACTCTTCTTTTGCTGGTTGTTATTCATAACAGCACTAGCCTGAGTCATTTCCAACAGTTTATGCAGAGTCCAAATTTCAGATTCATTTTCTTGATTCAAAGATACCTGGGGGGATGTAGCTGCACTAATACAATTGCTCTGGTCACTGGCACTGATTAACTGACAAACATTTTCTGCCTTGCATTTAGGTGATATCTGTTTCAGAAAGATATCATAGGAAATCAAAGATTTCCAAACTAAAGAATCTTCAATGCCATACAGACTCTCCATGTTAAGTGTTGGATCAAATATTACCTCATCTATCTCATATGGATTAGTAGAGCAATATTCAGGCAGCAACGGGTGATGATTAGGAAGCAAAGAGGAAGTTGCAGGATGGCTAATCAAAGCAGTCAACCTAGTTGTCAATGACATTGTTAACAGGGAAGATGCCAGAAGAGTCAACACACCAGCAACATAAGCCACAGAACTTGCAGCAAAGATCTACAAAAAAGAAACAGAAAGGTAACATCATAGATTGATTTATTATTAAAAGATTTGATTTAAATCATTCAAATCTGAAATACTTTCCTTCCTAATTATATTTTATTAACATCAGTTTTCTTCAAAGAAATTACTTGAATAATTAAAATAACTAAATATTCTTTCAAATAAATATCTGCTATAAAATAACTATACATCTAGTATTCTAAATATTATTAGGATAATATGCTCTCATAAATAAGCTAAAAATATGATGGCATTTTAAAAGTTCTATTGCTATCAACAGAGTTAGCAAATAGTAGACTACTTTCACATGAACTTTTTTATCAGACAAACTATAACTACCCGCAGTTGAATTGCTACAAATATGTGACAATCAACACGCACAATAATATCAATGAAAGACTCAGACTAAGTGATAAAAGTATTATCATACAGCAAGTAGGATAATGGTCAGTGATGCAACAATCTGCGCAAGAACTGCTAGTTCCAGTTTGTATGACTGAGCAAAATATATGCTCCACTTTTACTTCACAGAAGAATACTTGACGGTAGGATGGATATTATTTAGATACAAAATACAAGTACTCCAGAAGTAATATTACCTCACAAGCAGGTATAAAAAAATGGCACTAAAGCAATAAATATATAAAATATAGTATCATATAAATTTCAAGGAACAAGGAAATCTTTTAACAATAGCATCTGAGTCAGCTTTAGAAAACAAATGGATATCTGTTTTTATATGATTAGTATAACTGTTGTTTGGATTTACAATACAACTTCATGAGCATCATGTCATTCTTCACTCACTCACTTGTTTCATGCACATAGCCTAACACTGTATAACACATTTTCACCCAACCTACATAACAAAAGAGTGGAGGCGCAATGAGCTCAGTGGTTAGGGCAGCGGACTCGCAGTCATAGGATCGCAGTTTCGATTCCCAGACCGGGCGTTGTGAGTGTTTATTGAGCGAAAACAGCTAAAACTCCACGAGGCTCCGCCAGGGGATGGTGGCGAACCCTGCTGTACTCTTTCACCACAACTTTCTCTCACTATTACTTCCTGTTTCTGGTTGTGCCTGTAATTCAAAGGGTCAGCCTTGTCACATTGTGTCATGCTGAATATCCCAGAGAACTACGTTAAGGGTACACGTGTCTGTGGAGTGCTCAGCCACTTGCATAATTTCACGAGCAGGCTGTTCCGTTGATCAGATCAACTGGAACCCTCGTTGTTGTAAGCGACAGAGTGCCAACAACACATAACAAGAGAGTACATAATTGCCTTACAGGATTTGATTAGATCAGTGGTTCTCAACCATTTTTTACCAATGAAACCCATTGATTCCTATTTTACTTGGATGGACCCTCCTAGACATTCGATGTTTAAAAAATCGTATATTTTTAGAATCAAATATTATTAGAAATTGTATTTTAAAAAATTGTTAAAGTATTTTATGTTTTGTAGAAGTATAACCAATTTATTGCAGATAGATTTTAACAACAAAATCTTATATGGACTCCAATTGAAACCCACTGGACCAGATGGTAACTCACCTCCAAAAGTTCTTGACCAGTGCGTTTACACAAGTCACTGTAACAAGCTCCTTGTGCCAGGGTCCAGATGTCAGTATAAGACAACCAGCCACGCCTTAAGCCCTCATGAAAGGCAATCCTGAAAAATAAAACAGTTAATAATTTCTTTTTAATGAACAAAGAATATTAGAGAGAAAAGGATTTATAACCTGCAGAATTAACCTGTTAAACTGTTATCTATTGACTTCAAGATTAAGTCTTCCAGGGATATATTTCTAATTAATGGACTACCTATCTGTTACAATTAATTTTCAACATGATAAATTTTTTGAAAGGTCTTAATAAAATATATATAAATTAATATATTGGTGAATGTTATATTCACAAATAAAAATTTCATACTACCATGTGATCAAGATCTCAATTTAAATACAAACATTTTAGTATAGGTGAACTGAAGTGGATCGGAATGAAAGAGCTAAAAGTCAGCCCCAACAGTTGGACACTATTTTGAACAGGACAAAGTAGTTGGAAGCTGAATTCAGGACCCTAAACCTCACAGAAGAGATGACAAAGGACCAGAATTTCTAGTGGCATGTGGTTCTCAGGGAGGAAGAAAGCCCATCCATCATAACAAAACAGACTTCTGGAAGCACTGTGTGTGTGTGTGTGTGTGTGTGTACAAAATGGGCCCCTTGTCCAGTCTCCTCAGCATATCACCCCACCACGATTTCTCCTTCCTTCTTGATAACCACTTTTCCTTTCTCATTGCAACCTTGAACCATTTCACTTGTTAATATTATTCTCCACACTCACACATTACATTGATCATCCCGCCCCTCCATTCTCCACACCACTGGGCCACTAAATCATCTCTCCTCATACAGGCTACCCAACCACATGTCATCTCTCTGGTCCTCCTCACTGTCAATTGCATTATCAATTTCATCCTCCTGCTGATAACCTGTTTGCTTCTTACACATCCATCCCCACCTTCCTAAACTCATCCATTGTTACCTATATCCACCCATCAAACCTACCGGATTTTTATAGGTGTTACCTAACTCTTTCCCATTTCCTTACCTCTTGCACCCCTCATACACATTCACCCACTCACACTTCTGGTTTCTCTGGCCTTACTCATTTCTATTCACCTTATACTCTAAGATGCTGCTTGAATACCTCATCACCACTATTTATCTCTTTGCAGCTACTACTGAATTATTCACATTGTCTCCTCTAAATATCAGTTACAATGTAGTTCTACAACATGAACCTGCTCTACTTCACTGCCTTTGTATCTGTACCAATTCTATTGTCACAAGACTAGGAAGCTACTAAGAATTCTCATTCAACAAACTCCCTAAGGCATTATAACCATATATAATAAAAACTCCCTAGTCTAACAGATGGAGACCACAGTTTTTGAAATCCTAAACATTAACATGTTTCACATTCAAGACAAGATGACATACAAATGTCAGTTAAATGTTCTGCTTTGAATCACAAGGGAGACAACAAAGGGGAAATTTAGCAAAAATGAAAAGACAAAAAATACATACTTTTTCTCAACTGAATTCAATAGTAAATTGAACTCTTTTTGCTTTACCATTAGTCTCCAATCCTATAATACAACAAGAATTACAAAATATTAATAGGTAATTTCGATTGTACCAACTTTAAAAATATGTGACTTTCAGCAATTCCAACAACGATCTACTGTGATTCACTTTTATTTCATTTTCAACAGCATTCAAGGGAATGATAGGATACTACAAAAAGCAGCCAATTCTCCTTCAAATCATACCTTACTATCTTTAAAAAAGGAAGTCTTGGATACAGTGAGTAAAAACCAACACAGTCACAGCTGGAATTCTTTAAATTATAGGTCTGGTCAAAGTCAAACATCAATAAGCTATTATCTTTAAAATGAGGAATCAGTTTTACATCTTAAATTTTTGCAGAGCAAATTTTGCAATAAAGGTAATATAACACCACTAACTTAGTGAACGTGCACTCAAACTGATAAACTGACTTATCAAACACATTAAGCTGTAGCCAGGATCCGAAACTGAATCACTAGATAACTGGCCAGACATCACAACTGAGTCACAATTGTTTCGTGTGATTGGTCTATTACGTAGCCAATCAGTGTCAAGCTATGGTATGATTCAATCTTCTAGAATCCCAGTCTTAACACCTAAACTCTTTGCAAAATGTCGTTGAGCAACATCATCATCATCATCATCATCATCGTTTAACGTCCGCTTTCCATGCTAGCATGGGTTGGACGATTTGACTGAGGACTGGTGAAACCGGATGGCAACACCAGGCTCCAGTCTGATTTGGCAGAGTTTCTACAGCTGGATGCCCTTCCTAACGCCAACCACTCAGAGAGTGTAGTGGGTGCTTTTACGTGTCACCCGCACGAAAACGGCCAGGCTCGAAGGTGTCTTTTATGTGCCACCCGCACAAGCCAGTCCAGGGGCACTGGCAACGATCTCGCTCGAAAATCCTACAGGAGCCAGTCAGGCAGTACTGGCAACGGCCACGCTCAAAATGGTGCATCTCATGTGCCACCCGCACAAGAACCAGTCCAGGGGCACTGGCAACGATCTTACTTGGCTTGCCGGGTCTTCTCACGCACAGCACATTTCCAAAGGTCTCGGTCAGTAGTCATCGCCTCGGTGAGGCCCAATGTACGAAGGTCTTGCCTCACCACCTCAGCCCAGGTCTTCCTGGGCCTACCTCTTCCACGGGTTCCCTCAACTGTTAGGGTGTGGCACTTTTTCACGCAGCTATCCTCATCCATTCTCACCACATGTCCATACCAGCGCAATCGTCTCTCTTGCACGCCACAACTGATGCTTCTAATGTTCAGCTTTTCTCTCAAGATACTTACACTCTGACGGGTATTCACATTGACATTACACATCCAACGGAGCATACTGGCTTCATTCCTTGCGAGCTTACGTATGTCCTCAGCAGTTACAGCCCATGTTTCACTGCCATGTAGCATGGTTGTTCGTACGCATGCGTCATACAGTCTGCCTTTTACTCTGAGTGAGAGTCCCTTTGTCGCCAGCAGGGGTAAGAGCTCTCTAAACTTTGCCCAGGCTATTCTTATTCTAGCAGCTACACTTTCAGCGCACCCACCCCCACTACTAACTTGGTCGCCCAGATAGCGGAAGCTATCGACTACCTCTAGTTTTTCACCCTGGAATGAGATAGAAGTTGTTTCCTGTTTGTTTGCAGTCTTTATTGCACCTGAACATCTGCCACAAACAAAAACTAACTTGCTAGTTAACCTGCCTTTGATGTTGCTGCACCTCTGTACATCTTATAGAGTTACTACCTACTCCTTTTCTACATACTGAGCAGGGCCATCTACCTGAAGGGGTTTGTGTTTTATCTACCTTCCTACTTATTAGGATTTTGGTTTTAGCTAGGTTGACTCTAAGGCCCTTCAATTCTAGACCTTGCTTCCACACCTGAAACTTCTCCTCTAGTTCTGATAGTGACTCCGCAATTAGGGCAAGGTCATCAGCATAGAGGAGCTCCCAGGGGCAACCTGTCTTGAACTCCTCTGTGATTGCCTGGAGGACTATGGTAAATAAGAGGGGGCTGAGGACGGAACCTTGGTGGACCCCGACCTCTACCCGGAATTCATTGCTGTACTCATTTCCAACCCTCACCTTACTGGCAGCATCTCTGTACATGGCTCGCACAGCTCTCACTAACCATTCTTCTATCCCAAGTTTCCTCATTGACCACCAGATAAGGGATCGGGGGACCCTGTCAAAGGCTTTCTCCATGTCAACGAAAGCCAGGTACAGAGGTTTATCCTTAGCTAGGTATTTCTCCTGCAACTGTCTCACTAGAAATAAGGCATCAGTAGTGCTTTTACCTGGCACGAACCCAAACTGCATCTCATCTAAATTGATTCGCTCCCTAATTAGTTGGGCTATGACCCTCTCTGTAACTTTCATAACCTGATCTAACAGCTTGATGCCTCTGTAATTATTTGTATCTAAAGCGTCACCTTTACCTTTGTAGCAGTTGACTATGATGCTGCTACACCAGTCATTGGGTATGACTCCTTCGTGTATCACCTGGTTCGTAATACGGGTGACTAGGCTATAGCCAACACTGCCAGATATTTTGAGCATCTCTGCAGTGATTCCTGATGGGCCGGGGGCTTTCCCGGTCTTCATACTCTTAATTGCTTTATCTACCCTGGTACTATCAACTCGGATAGCTGGTCCCTCTATTGGGTCGACATACGGAAGGCTCTCTTTCTCCCATTCATTCTCTTTATTAAGCAATCTATCGTAGTGGCATCTCCAGACCTCTTTCTTTGCATCCTCATTTAATGCAAGCGTACCATCATCCATGCGAACACATTTCTCTCCTACAACATCACTATTCTCTCTCCTACACTGTCTTGCAACACGAAATACCTCGAGTCTTTGGTCCTCACGGCGCAGAACATTGGCAAATCTTTCCTTATCTGCTTTCCCTCTGGCTAAATAAACCTGTCGCCTAGCCTCCCTTCTGGCACATTGGTACAATTCCCTGCTACCACCGTTCTTCCAGTCCTTCAAAGCCTGTTTCTTTTGTCTAATAGCCCTGTCTACCTCCTTGTTCCACCACCACGTTACTCTGGGTCGGGAGGGGACCTTACACCACCCACAAATCTGGTCGGTGGCTTTCAACAGGTTGTCCCGCAGAAATCTCCAATTGTCTTCCACGTTGTATGATGCTATATCCCCTTCTATTTCGTTAAATGCTTCAAGTAACTTGTCTCTAAGTCTCTGTCCGTTTGCAGGGTCTTTAAGCTTCCACACCCTTCTCCTCCAAGCCTGTCCAATTCTGGGCACCCATTTTGCCTTGATCCCAAAGTCGCTAACTACTAATCTATGTTGTGGGGTACATTCTTCGCCAGGGTAGGTTTTGGCATTTATAAGCCGCCCTCTTTCCCTATTTCTGGCGAGGATGTAGTCGATTTGGCTAGAGTGTCTGCCGGAGCGGTAGGTGACTAGGTGACTGGCAGGTTTCCTGAAGTTGGTATTGCAGACCATAAGATCGGTTGCATCACAGAACTCCAGCAGTCTGGTTCCCTCCTCGTTGCGGGAACCGAAGCCATAGCCTCCATGTATGCCATGGAAGCCTCCAGCACGACGTCCGACATGACCATTGAAGTCTCCAGCCACAAAGAGAAGGTCCCTGTCACTCGTCGACGAGGTAGTTTGCAAGAGGGTGTCATAGAATTGGTCTTTCAGACCATCTGGTAGCCCCGGTTGAGGTGCATAGGCTGAGATGACAGTGGCTAATCTATGATGAAGAACTAGTCTGATCTTAAGTACTCTGTCACTTACTCTAACGACCTCGATTACCTTATCCACCCATTTCTCCGCTAGAAGTATTCCTACGCCCCCGACCCCGTCAGTGTTCCCTGCCCAGAAAATCTTGTACCTGTGTTCTTTGCCTGTGAGGAACCTCGCAAACATGTATCTCCATTCATGCCATACCAAACAGTTCCAGGTATTCATGCAGACAACTCCAGGTTCTGGGACCATTTTCCATGCTGACATGGTTTGGATGGTTTGACAGGACTGGCAAGCCAGAGAGCTGCACCAGGTTCCAGTCTGATTTGGCTTGGTATCTATGACATGGTGGTGGCAAGGGTACTTTTTACATAGCACCAGCACAGGGCTCTTGCAGGCCAATCCTAATCTGCAGGGGAGCAGCATCAACACTTCTGCTATGGAGGACGGGTCTCCTTCAGTACAGCAACACACCTGACAATAAATTTTTTTGTTAAATGTTTGTGAGTATTGTTCAGTTACTTCAACAGCAAAATACTACCCACGGCAAACCTTGATAATATCAACATACTCGAGACCACCCCCAGGTTTATGATGCAAATTCATATTTTAAAATGATCTAAATTAAAGCTGTTCATCAATGTATCAGGATAGTTTATGCTTGAAGTACCATCTTAATTAATGACAAAGCTATTTTTCAAACTTCTTTATTAATTCAAAAATGAATTGAAACAAAAGCAACATATTTCAACAGAAATACATTAACAGAGGGATTAAATTTGTATACTTTAATGGTATTCACCTGATGGTGCTCCTAAGCAATCAATCAGCTACATTTCTGTGCCATATCCCCAATTTAGCAAATCTAATAAGGATTATTTAGCATCAACCACATCAGATAGACTATTGTCATCGATTGTTACTGTTCTTTTATTGGACCAGAAATGCTGTTTGTTGTTGGCACTCCGTCGCTTCTGACGTCGAGGGTTCCAGTTGATCCGATCAACGGAACAGCCTGCTCATGAAATTAACATGCAAGTGGCTGAGCACTCCACAGACACATGTACTCTTAACGTAGTTCTCGGGGATATTCAGCATGACAAGGCTGACCCTTTGAATTACAGGCACAACAGAAACAGGAAGTAAGAGGAAGTTGTGGTGAAAGAGTACAGCAGGGTTCACCACCATCCCCTGCCGGAACCTCGTGGAGCTTTAGGTGTTTTCGCTCAATAAACACTCACAATGCTCGGTTTGGGAATCGAAACCACGATCCTATGACCAGGAGTCTGCTGCCCTAACCACTGGGCCATTGCGCTTCCACGGACCAGAAATATACAGGAAATAAAAAAGACAACCTTGAATTATATAACAGTAGCTAATCAATTGATACCAGCTAATTAGGTGATATCAACACATTTTTTAATAAGAGAAATGCAATTAGCTTTTAGAGTAAAGGAAATAAAAAGTGTTGTAGTTGGGGGTTAAAGTGGTAGGAGTCAAAGAAGCAAAATTGATACCTCAGCATATGTCATATTTCATTTTTATTTCATTTTAGCAGTTATATTTTACTACCAACTCTCAAACTTAATGGCTGTGAATTTACTGTGCTTAGTCTATTGATAAACAATCAAATTTTGAATGAGCAATTATGCTAAGGTCATAAACAATGCAAATATTACTCAATTCAGTGTTCATCATCATCATTTAATGTCTGTTTTTCATACTGGCATGAGCTCCAATGTCAGCTTTGGCAAGATCTCGATGGCTGGATGCACTTCCTAATGCCAATAAATTTACTGTGTACTAGGCTGTTTGTTTTTTTTTTTTTTGAGTCACTAGCAATAGCGACATCACCAAGCAAATTACAAGACAGGAAAAATCTCTTTTAACTAACGGGAGAAGAGGAGTAATTGAGAAGGGGAGGTGTTTTTATGACATATGTTGAGAGGCTAAAGTATAAGTGTGTCTTTCAACAGCCATCCAATATTGTGCATTCATTCTTCAAATCTTGTGTTTTGATTACTTTTATTTTCCTCCCAATAATATACACAAAGGAACTTACAATAGCAGCTAGAAAATGTTGTTCCAGTTGGTTCATTTCAGCAGTTTCCATCATGCCAATAACTGCCCATTCTTCATTAAAAACTTCTTCATTAAGTCCTTCATCATACAAGTATTTGGAAGCCATCATCTAAAGAAAAGAAAACAATCAACAAATTGATGATAATGATTCTTTTGACTAGATGGAGAGTTAATTTTGTACACAACAAATTTATTGAATATCATTATAATACTGAGAGATGAAAAATCGGAAATGACCCAAGAAGTATCCAGGCTAGCTTACTACTACTTGCAAATATTCAACCACTTCCTAATTATATAAGTTTCTTATATTAGTGACTAATATAATTATTCTTCCTTTTTCAAAACAGCAGAGTAGATACAAGAACCTACAAGTATACAAAAACACAGTGGGCAACTCTGCCACATTGCCTATAAAAGACCATTTTTAGCACCTAAACTATTTGCAGAATGTTGAGGCAGCTGAGCATTATGTGTCTCCATTCTTGCTACATCGAACAGTTCCAGACATCTGTGCAGACAAACTCCAAGTTCTTGGACAGACATTCACACAATGTCTCAAAAGTAACTTCTGCGAATTTGGCGAGGTTTTTTCTTCTCTCTCTGTCTTTAATTATTGCTGTTACTAACTGTAACTAGTCAACGCAGTTTATCTTTATGTACGTCAATAATTTTCTTCTGTTAAATGTTCACACGTGTTGTTCAGTCACTTCTTCACACAGCCAAGAAACATATTTTCATCCATTACTTTACTACCACAGTGACATTGACAAAGCAGTGAAATGCTATCCATGGCAAACCCTTATAATACCAACCTACCCAATACAATAAACCACAGCATATTAGAGTGGGACCTAGTCATTTGACTGACTATGTTCTAGACATTTGTTTGGTAAGTACTGACCAGAGCAACACAACCACTAGATTCTTACATAACGATGAAGCTTGAAATTTTTAGGAAACAGATATATGTAAAGAATTTATATTTAAATAGATGAAATTAATTATTAGAATCAGAAAAATATTATATAGTTTCCAGAGAAAAAACATATTCCTACCTTCATAAAATAAACCCAGCTCTACTTAGAGGAGACTAGTTTGTTTTTTTTTATCTTGAGATGATAAGTAAAAAAGAAACACATTTCTTACCATCGAAATCAAAAATAGTTCAGCGGAGGAAATTTGCATCAAATATTCAGGGTTTCTCTCTTTGAGTCGTTTCACATAAAGCATACCAAGCATCACAGAACATGGTGGCATAGGAGCACGTCTAAGAATAAGAAAACAGGCTTCTCATTCAATATAATGCAATTAATAGGAAGAAAGCGTGATATACGTTGTATCAAATCCTCGCCAAAAACATCAAACATTATTTTAGAGGATTTCAATTGCTTACAAACTACAAAACTAGTTAGTAGCTTTCTTTTTACTTGAATTTTATCAAAAAACAATTAGGAAAAAATTTAAGGACAAATTTTCATTCATATTTATTTAGTATGTAATTCAAGAGATATTTAAATTTTGCTGAAGTTAAAAAAACAAATGATAACCATCATTAAGACATATACATCTACTACAAGGTACATCAGAAGTTGTCTTTTTGAAACACCAATACCTTCTACAATTACAACTATAAACAGGTGCAGGCATGGCTGTGTAATTGAGATGTTAGCTTCCCAACCAAATGGTTTTGGATTTAGACCCACTGCTTTGCTCCTTGGACAAGTGTCTATTATTGCCCTGGGCCAGCTACAACCTTGTGAATTGATTTGATAAGACAGACACTGAGTTAAGGCAACACCACCACACACTGTCCAATGTCGTTGAAACCTAGCTACTTTTTCTACATTTCCCCTTTTGTACTAATGATTTCAGTTTACAGCAGACTCTAAGCTCAGCACACAACACTAGTTGTTGGAGTGTTACATGCACAACAGATGACCTTGCATTTGTTGATAAGGAAATGAAACGAGCAGTAAAGTGTGTGCTTGTTGAACATGATATAAATAGATCAGAGTAGCCTAACCCTAGTGAGAAAGAGGTCAGCTGTCTTCAGAGACAATTGCTGAAATACTGGACATCAGGGATGGGTTTATTGCTAGTAAATTAGATTGTACAGGTATATATATCATCATTTAACTTTCCTCTTTCTATGTTGGCATTGGCTTGAATGGCTTGACAAGTTCTACGTCTGCTTAGGCATGGTTTCTACAATTGGATGCCCTTCCTAATGCCAACCACTTAACATAGCTTTTTTAATGGGAGGGATTGAACTCAGAACTACAAGCCAATATCTTAAAGTACTACTACTACTACTACTTATAACAGTGAATTATACTATTTGCAATAACTACTAAAGTCTTAATAGGACTGACTATTGGGAGTTAAGTGTTTCCTTTGCTTGGCAGTGCATGGTAGTTGTAAATGAGTGTCACTGTGATACATGCAGTCTCAATCACTTCCATTATTCTGCAAAAACATGTCTGGCCATGGGAAATATTACCTTGCTTGGACATTGGTGAGAGTTTACGACAAGAAGGCCATCCTACTGTAGAAAACTGCCTCAACATACTCTTGTCTTACCCATGAAAGCATGGAAAAGTAGATATTAAAATGCTGATGATGATGATGAGCATTATGAAGTGAGAAGTAGTATCTAATTCAACAGACAAAACTAAGGCAAACAACATAATCTCAAGTTTGAGCTCAATCATAATCTCAAAGACACATGCCATAGCCATCTTAATGTGTAAATACTACAATTGCTTGCTCTGTCATCCAAGTGAGAAATGAAGGATCAAATCAAAGAAAGATTTAAATCCAGAAAAATGAAGCACCCAATGTAGAATTGGCACAACTTCCATGTGAATGCGCCAGTTTCTTATTTTCTCTCCTTCCAACAAATCTGTGGCTATATTCATGTTAGAACAAATAATAATAATAATTATTATTATTATTATTATTATAACTCAGTAGTAGTAGTATTCTGTCGAGGTTGACTTTGCCTTTCATCCGTTCAGGGTTGATAAAATAAGTACCAGTCAAGTACTGAGATCAATGTAATCAACTTGCCCCCTCCCTTGAAATTGCTGTTCTTGTGTCAAAATTTGAAACCATCATCATCATTTGTAGTAGTAGTAATAGTAGGAGGAGGGGGAGGAGGAAATAATCAGTGATACAGAAGGTAATCTCCAAATTGGTATTATACATGGGTTGGTTAAATGGATTACATTTCCTTTGGTGCAAAACAGATTTTGACTGAAAATTATAGGGACCAAGTCAGTAGAGCACTGTACAAAATGTTTTACAATGCTTAGTGCACTACCATGGCAGTGAGCTGGCAGAAACGTTAGCATGCCAGGCGAAATGCTTAGCGGTATTTCATCTGTCTTTACGTTCTGAGTTCAAATTCCACCGAGGTCGACTTCACCTTTCATCTTTCCAGGGTCGATCTAACCGACTGGCCCCCTCCCAAAAAATTTCAGGCATTGTGCCTGGAGTAGAAAAGAATATTTAGTGACTACACTTATATTCAGAGGTCAAATCTTGCAGGAGTTAGCTATACATTTTATCCCTCCAGCAGACATAAAATAGGTACCACTAACATACAGTCACTTCAATTGACTGCATTTTATCATCCAAAATCTCTAACTCTGGTGTCAAAGTTCAAAAATAGACTCACTTTGTCATTGAAGAAGCCAGAAACATATCCACTTTCCCAAGAGAACGTGGAGCAGCATCTTGGAAAAATTTGACAGCAATTTCTAGAAAGGAAAAACAAAAGAGAAAATATTCAGCATTAACTAATGATAGTCAAATTATGTGAAACTAGTGAAATATATAAAGTTACTATCAAAGTACAATATCATTTAATTAGACAAGAAGCAAGACAAATCTGTCTGGCTTAGCGATAGTAACGGAGAGAAAATAAGAGATAATGATTATTTTTAATGAATCAGAATAACATTGGAAAAAGTACATGCACAACAGATGACCTTGCATTTGTTGATAAGGAAATGAAACGAGCAGTAAAGTGTGCGCTTGTTGAACATGATATAAATAGATCAGAGTAGCCTAACCCTAGTGAGAAAGAGGTCAGCTGTCTTCAGAGACAATTGCTGAAATACTGGACATCAGGGATGGGTTTATGCTAGTAAATTAGATTGTACAGGTATATATATCATCATCATTTAACTTTCCTTTTTGTATGTTGGCATTGGGTTGAATGGCTTGACAAGTTCTACGTCTGCTTAGGCATGGTTTCTACAATTGGATGCCCTTCCTAATGCCAACCACTTAACATAGTATATATATGTCATTATTCAGTTTTATTTCAAGATTTCTTGCCAATAGAAAAAGAGCCAGTTTCTAACCTAGATCCAAAAATCCTTCATTGAAATTTCAACATCAACATGTTATTTTTGCATGTATGTAGGTATATGTGCAATCTGGAGTCAGTGTGTATGCAAATTTGTATGTTTTGTTTTGTGATTGTATTCTTACGCATATAATTGCATGTCTAGACATGTGCATATATACTCAAATGATAAACTTCAGGAAAGTTTTGCAAATTTTTACAGTTCCTGTTATGGTTTGGATTTGTAGTCTTTGAATTAACTTTCCTTCTGGCTTTAACAACCTTAATTTCTCAAGATTGGTACTTAAGCAATATGATGCATATCCCAGTGCCCCAATAATTACAGGTATAAACCTGAACTTGTAATCATGGTTAGAGTAACTGTAGATTTCTCAATAGTTCAGTGTAGGTATTTTTTTTTCACTGATCACTGACTTTATGTAACATCCACTAGTCAGCTGATTTCTACTACTGTACAAAGTTTCTCTTCTCTGTTCCAAATCACTATGTCAGGTCTATTATGTTTATAGTTTATCGAGATTTTTCACTGGGTCACCCCAACAGTACTCCTTATTATGAGTAGCTATGGCTTCTACCATACTATGGGTTCTTATATCTTTGGCTTCAGGGTTATCCTTCCAACAGGTCTCATTATACAGGATCCTAGCTACATGTATGTATGTATGTATGTATGTACATACATAGATACAAATGTACATATGTATCATAATGGTCATAGTGTTATTGTCATCTATTACAAAAGTGAAGAAGAGGTAACAGAGGCCAGAATCATGACCACTTTTGCAGAAAGAGCAAATTGTGTCAGACAAGTATAAGAAGTAGAGTATAAAGTAGTGAAACCTGGGCAATAATTGTGAAAGTTCTGCAAAAGCTAAAGGAGCTGAATATGGTCTATTAGAATTTTTAAGAGTTCACAAAGTAAGTGACAGTGCAAAAGGCAAAATATATGGGATGTCAAACATCAAACTGAAAGATCTGAATTTCAGTGCTACACTTTCTCTTTGGTCAAGACACTTCAAATAGTATAGTTCACTGTTATAAGTTGTAGAGTTGTGTGCTGAGCTTAGAGTCTGCTGTAACCAGAAATCACTAGTAGACATTAGACAGTATGTGATGTTGCCTTAACCTGAATCAGTTCAAAGGCATTCTAACCATAGTTAGCTCATCTTTTTTCAGACATTGGAGGACAACTTTATCCAATATGCCCTTCTATTCTTTAATATGCTAGGGCATGATTGGAAGGCAATATGGCTGGTATTTTACCTACTGGGATAATTAGAGTGAACATGCTGGGAATTAACAGTAGATGGTACAGGTAGAATGAGAAAGACTTGAAAGAAAGCACTCATATCAGATTTAAGAACTTTGATCTGTACAGATGAACCTACAGCACATAAACAAAAAATGAAGAGATGCTACATTGTATATGCAGCCCATGTTTGTATGCAAAAGTAAAAAAAAATAAATAAATATAATGTTGCAACTGTTATGCCCTTCTTGAGGTTTTGACCTTCAACTACAAAGCAAAACAAAGTTAAAGACATGCTTCATAAAAAACGTAATACTTCAATTCTAGGCCTATCAAAGAGAGAGAGAAAATGGAGCATCAGGTCAATGAATAAAAGAAACCCATTGTTGACATTTTAAATTTAGATATTTACATGAATTAGATATGTTGACAATAACTCAACTGTGACTAGTATAACTTATCTACCTAACAAAGCCAACTGAGTTAAGACCAAATAATGACTCTTCTTAGACTTCAACACACATATATATATAGTGGCTTCTATTCTTATGACATCAAAGCACCACTGAACAAAAAGGAAGATGGAAAGAGAAAAAAATTGAAAGATAGAAATAGGAAATATATTAGCTACTAAACTGTGTCATGCTGGAGTAAGTGATTCAAACTGCCACTGAGATGGTCTTCTAGGTCCTAGTGTTGAAAGTAATGTTATTGATGCCAATGAGACTGGGAACCAGTATTTTAATCATTTATTGTCAAAACAGTGGAGCCGCGGTCATAGGATCGCGGTTTCGATTCCCAGACCGGGCGTTGTGAGTGTTTATTGAGCGAAAACACCTAAAGCTCCACGAGGCTCCAGCAGGGGATGGTGGCAAACCCTGCTGTACTCTTTCACCACAACTTTCTCTCACTCTTACTTACTGTTTCTGTTGTGCCTGTAATTCAAAGGGTCAGCCTTGTCACACTGAGTCACGCTGAATATCCCAGAGAACTACGTTAAGGGCACATGTTTCTGTAGAGTGCTCAGCCACTTGCACGTTAATTTCACGAGCAGTCTGTTCCATTGATCGGATCAACTGGAACCCTCGACGTCGTAAGCGACGGAGTGCCAACACACACATTGTCAAAACAACCAGCAGAAATAAAAATTAACCAAATCAACATCTGATGAATTCAAATAACTAATTTGTTTACCAACTTACCTGTGAGGGGTAATGAAGGGTAATCTGTTGAAGCCCCATTACCATAATAGAGGGTTTTACAAAGTTGCTCTGTGAGTTCAATATGTTCAGCAGAACGCTGAAAGATAAAACATGACACAATTAATTTTGTTTCTCCAATAAAGACTTATGGGAAGTTGTGGAACACATACCTTCCCACAAAAATCTAAGAGCTGCAAGAAATCATCATCATTAACTTTTCCATGCTTACATGGGTCAATTAGAATTTATTCAAGCAGCTTTTCCAGGTAGGATATCTCGCTTGTCACCAGCCCCCACAAGTTTCCAAACAAGGTAATATATCCCCTAAGTTAGACATGCTTTTCACAGAATACTGCAAACTAACAACAACACACCCATGCACACACACACACACACATTATATATATATATATATATCTTCGAAACGTCGAGTTAGAATAGAGGCAGCTGATGAAGGATTAATTCCAAGTGGTTATCTGTTTTCCTATGTGTTCGTTCCGTGGTCTGTAGTTCATTGTTCTAACGTCCTGTACCCTGATATGCATCTTTATACACATGTAGATGTAAGTATGTACATATATGTGTATATACATGCATATATATTCTTTGTACTATATATATATATATATATCTTAATATATAAAGCTGAAGTTGTGTGTCTGTGTGAAGCCTTTTTGAAAGTTTATAGAAATCCACATTTTCCACTTTTTCGTAAAATTTTTTACATCAATGGAATTTTCTCGATCTGAACTTTCCAGTGCAGTAATTAGATTTTTTAAATTCTGTTTACTTTGTGTGATTTAAGGGAGATTTGGCTGTTGTTTCTAGCAACTTTTATATTTCATCCCTTCTACCTGGAACGCCATTCTTACACACGTGCTCAACATAAAAATATAGAGAGTAAGAGTAAAAGAGGGCAAGGGAGAGAGAGAGAAAGTGATACATACAACGTCATAGATTAAACTTTCATCTCAGTATTCTTTACCTATTTTTCATAACATAGATACGTAAAAACACACACAACCACACATATATGACCTGTGACAACAACATACACATTGCTCTCAATCTCTATTCATTTCTCCCCTTCTTCCTCTCTCGCTCTCTCAAACGTATACACGTGCAAGTAAACACAATCATTCACATCGTGGTATATTTACAAAACATTGATGGCAAAACTACAGAGTTGTATCCCTCAACTTTGGAAGGTCTTAACTTTCATAACAATGAATATTTTTTTATGAAATTTTCTATGCACATATTATTTATTATGTAGATTCCAAATATACAAAAATTTTCGGTGAAAGTGTTTTGGAAGGGGGTGGGGTACAATATTCGGAAATTCCACTTAAATTCCAGGAAAATGAATATTTTTTCATAAAATTTTGTACAAATGTACCTTGATGTATGTACATTTCAAGCATGTAGGAATTTTGAAGGAAACAACTGCAGGTTATTTTTGAGAAGTGTTCCCCACTCGGTGGTGTTTCGGAGCAAGTCGTCCATATTTGTTTCGTTTTTCTCTATTATGTGCTTATGTGCATCCTTAGATTTCTAATGAAGTAATAGGCAGTGAAGAGAAGCAGTCATAAGAAAACTTTTAACTACCCCTATTCCTTTCTCTCTACCTCTTCCTCTCTCGCTCTCTCAAAAGCATACACGTGCAAGTACACAATCATTCAGTAAAATATAACTCATGTTCGTCAATGTTTTGTAAATTTACCACGATTTTCACTAGGGTGTTAGGGTTAGGGTTTAGGATTAATGTTACGGTTACGTTTTTTAGGGTTAGGGTTTAGGGTTAGTGTTAGGGTTGGGTAATCGTGCGGGTGTTAATCTGAAAAATTACAGATATGTGAAAAGTACCGACCCTGTCATCTATTATAACTTTTGTTGTTCTGTTTAATATATACATAGATTATGCCTCCAAAGAAGAGAGTTTGCTGGGGAAAGACAGCAACCGGTTTAAAATGACAGCCACAGACTGCAGCAATTCACTACATTCCAGTAGCTACTTTGAACATAATGCAAAATGGTGCATCAACACCTTCTGCCCAATCTGATAGAATTCTGGCAAAACTGTTTAGCAACAGATCGCCAGCAATTGCTTCATCACAAATTGCCATCCTAGCTCCTGTGAAAAGGGATTACCCTGCTATGTATAATCAGGGCAGCGCAAAAAGTTGTTTTGCACAAGCATTTCTATAGCCAATTACACGGATGAAATTTACGTATGCTTAAGAATTTTACGCAAAACAGCCTTCAGACTTTCCCTATTAATTTCATCGTCTTTTGAATTATGAACATATTTACACCATAAGGGTTTTTTCGTTGTAAGGCTTTCTTTTTTAGTTGATTTTCAGCTAGCAAGACTTATCGTAGATGGCATAGTAAGTCACACCCGGACAAGGTCGGGTTATACTGCTAATATATATATATATATATATATATATATATATATATATATATATATATTTCCATCTATCAAATACACTCACAAGATTTTGGCTGGCCCAAAACTATAATAGAAGAAACTTTCCAAAGTGCTGTGGAGTGGGATCGAATCCGGAACTACAAGACTGGGATGCAAGCTTCTCAACAATATAGCCATGCTTGTGCCCAAGAAATGGCTTCCAAAACCTATTCGTCGCCCGCCTTTAAGTGATATGACTAATAACCTTATTTGCTTGTATTAACACAATAGTGTTTAGAGCTGAGTGGAGTGGAGCAAAGAATGACAAAAAAAGACATACAAACAACCACTGAGAAATAACTATATAGCTAACATATGTGAGATTTAACCTGAGCAACACTGCTGTTTTTAACAATCAGCATTGACGAAACCATAGAGATTCTCATTAAACATATGGACCTTAGAATGAATTATAAAGCACAATAAATAAACTGTCTTGAATCATAATCTGTGACAGTCGGCGAATGACTAATATGTATTGTATGAATGTACATGCTGTTTTCGAGAACTGGTTTTCCTATTTAACTTTGGCTTTAATGTAATATTATTTATAACTTAATTTGCCACACGTTATATTTTCAGTAGTATTAGTATTATATATTACGATACATGATCGACGTTTAAACAAACATTTGTAATATTTTGTGAAACGCGAAAACTATTTGGAAACGACTTTTTTGTTTTATCATTAACAACGCAGTTTCACAAACAGCATTTCAAAAATACATGACTGTCAATCCTCTTTAATATAATTATCTTTTATATATTTCGTCGGAGATACTTGATCTAATTTTTATCGCTATGAACGTCCTGGTTTCAACTTGAATAACTGACACGGATATTATAACTTTGGTGATAGCCATGATTAAAAGGAAAGTGAGAAAAGCAACAGCTGTCATTTGCACTCAGTGCTTCAAATATAACTACATTTTGAAAATGATACAAACATACATTTGTAAAAGTTTTCTACAAAGAAAAGTGGGATTGAATCTCATGTATTGACATATCCAAATCGTTCGTCTTCTAAATTATAACATAGCATGTTTTAAATATCTTATTCGATCTAAACGTTGCGATTAGGATTTGGGTATATCTTTTTTTCTAAAGTTTAATTAGTTCTTCGTAAGCTTAGTTAAATATACCAAGAAGTAACACGATAAAGCACGAATATCACTTTTACGAGAGAGGAACAAAGGAAGATGTCCCCGTGTATACTAGTACTTTTTATACTGATAGAAAAGTAAAAGTTTAGATAGATATGATCAGAAAACTAATGCTAACATATTATAAAGCATTTGAAGGAGACAGACATTTGGCATGATTTTCTTAAAGAAAACACATTCTTAAAAACGGGGGGTACATTTCCTAATCTGGAAGAAACAAAGTATCTACCGAATTTTCTGCAGACCTACTTTCGTCAGAAACTGAAAACTATTGTGAATCCTTCGATAACCAAATGTAACCAATCTACTCAGCTTTCTGCAATGATTTCTTTCAGAGTAATTTCCCGCAATAATATGACAAAGTAATTCATGTGAAATAGACAAAACAACCGTTCATTTTCACTTCTAGACAACGGGATGACGGGTAGGGGGGATTTGGGGTCGGAGTTTTTCATAAAAAATTGGAAATTACGCCAAAAGGCCGATATTTAGGTAATCGTACCGAAAGATCGCCACTTTGTCATATTACTGCAGGAAATTACACTGAAAGAAATCTTTGCAAAAAGGTGAGTAGGTTGATTACATTATATTATCGCAGTTTTGTGAGATTTGGCTGTTATTTCTAGTATGTGGCTAGCCTGCTTGAAGGCCTGGGGGTATATATTTTTTTCTTTTTTGAAAAACTGAAATTTTACAACAAATCTTCGTATTTTGAAAAACTGAAATTTTACAAACAAATCTTCGTATTTTACTACGTATTTCGCAAAAAAGAAAAAATTCGGGAAAAAGTGAAAAATGAAGCGGGATTGAAATTTTGAAAATGCGATTTTTGAAATTTTTTTTCCACAATCGGATCCTCCATAACCAAAAACGTGGGATTCCGTAATATATATATATATATATATATATATATATATATATATCCATTTTACCAAAAGTTATGACGGAAAAATCGTATCTTGTGAATTTTCCGAAAGTCCTCTACCTACACACCAGGTTCGGTTGCGCAATTTGTTTTTGTTTGTTTTTTTTGTCATATTCGTTTTCTACACAGTTGTTAACACCTAGCAGGCTGACTCAAGAAGGTAGTTAGTTGTTCAGTTGTTCTTGAACTCTTGATCGGACCAACAATAATAAAAAGCCTTTCCGGCTGTAAACATCGAAATATTTTTTACACTGTCTAACATCCTTTCTTTATTTAAATCGACACGTTTTAATACGAGATATTTGACTGCTATTTCAAACAGGTTGAGCTACCAGATAAGAGACCCCTTCATTAGCTCGATATTTAATGTCCGAGCTTCTTGTTGGGATGTACGATATATTGATGATAGTTTTCTTAAAAGGAAACTATCATTTCTTACATAGAAATTCGAGTCGGTTTATGAAAAAGTGGAACGAAAAAGCAACTTGAATTCTGTTAGCACATATGCTACTCCGAAAAAATGTAAACAAGAAATATTTCAAGCATGAAACTCAGGATGTTGAAAATAGGAAGAGCGAAATGAAAACGAGTCATATCTTCAATGACAGTATGTGTGAGGCTTTCTTTCAGATGCAAAAAAAAAAAAATAGGAATATAATACAAGCATTTTAAACAAAACCAGCAAAAAATCCCATCGCCCTCCACCCAGGACAAACAAATGCTTTTTTATATCATTCATTCATTAATACTTTTCATAAAACTTATCTGACGTAAAGGTTTATTTCTCGATTTTCACCTTTCACTTCAAGTGATGTCTAAAGATGATGAAGGGACATGTCTTCACCACGTATTTCGTTATAAACCGTCAGAGACAATAATTTCTTCGACAAAAAAATATTTCAAACTCTGAGCAGCTGTTATATCTATCTACTAAATAAATTTTGACATTAGAGAAAGAATAAACACAAATTCCAGTCAAACGTGCGTTTCATAATGAGGATGATCATAGTGCTTGAGTGCGCTCTGTGTTATACCGGTTCTATATATGTGCGCGCGTGCCCTTATAGTAATGTGAACACATCTATTGTGTACTTATATGAAATATCGAGTACTGCGCATGTAGGTGAAAGGTGAACAAAACAAAAATAAAATACTATGCTTTATACAGCTGAGGTAAACCAGAAGAATGAAGATAGTTGTGATGACGGGAGGGGGGTACTGTTGATAAGGATTCCTTCAGCAGAATATCAGTTGAATATAAAAATAAACTTGAACTTTATATATGATACAATAAAGGAAGCATACGCTGATAAATCCAGTACTATTGTTGTTTTACTTATTTCAATAAATGAACTGGGGTCACGCTGGGACATAGGGCATCATCTTAAAATTAAATCGGGTTTAGAAACATATGCAGCATTTTACTTACTTCACAATCCAAGTAATTATGGGGTGAACGACGCATGGTGCTTTCTTCGGGTGGCGATGCTGAAAACATCGTCACTGCAATCTCCAAAAATAGTTATCCTTTTAGAGACAGGATGTAATTTAGTCTTGATTTAAACAGATGTAGAAATATTCTTCGCAAAAGAACCCCAAATGCACTAAAATATATCCTCTTGGTAACGGAAGACACCCATCCACAAGAGAGAATGAGTGGAAAGGATGATGGCTTGCTTTCCTTGGCAGGGTGACTAAGAATTAAGTTAAGCGGTTAAAGAGTTGAACCGCCAAACTATATAATTGCTGTCAGGAATGTAGCAATTTAAACAATCACTCACGCAGTCGGCCTCTCTCTCTCACTCACTCCTGAAAAACAAGTTCCACTCGTCGTAGTTTTGTTGCAGTTATCTCCCCCTGTTACTTTTATTTCTTTTATTTCCGGATTTATTTGTCTTTGAATTTATTTTTTATGACAAAAAAATAATTCTTGTTTCCGCTATCTCTTTCTCTTTAGCAATATCTTCTTTTGTATCATATATACGCGCCTCTTTTAATATTCTCACTTCTTTTTCTAAATCAAACCATTTTCCTTCCTTACAAAATTCCACCTTCGATTTTGTATTTCGTTTGCAAGATTCTTGATGCGATTTCGTGTTGAAATGATCCTCCCAAAACGACAAAAAATCCACTTATCTTTTTTTTTTCCTAAGTTTCATATCACTATCCTTTTCCCGCGTATTGTTTCCCTTTTCCCCTTCGATTCTTTAATAAACTTCTTTTGATGTCTCTTTATTTCTTAATAGTAATTCTCTTTTATTTTATCTCTCATATTTCTTTCTCAAAGCACTATCATTTCTCTTTATGTTCTTTTTATTTCCCACACTATCGGTAACCACTCATAAATCAGAGAATTTCTAGTCTTTCTCCTAGTTAATTATACAAGTAACATTATCTGTCTTTGAGTCTCTCAAATTTAACGTCCTTATTTCACAAATTTCATCTCTCTCTCTCTCTCTCTCTCTCTCTCTCTCTCCTTTACAAGAGACGTCTCCAGAACCATTGACGAGATGTCATTCTTCTTTCCATTATCTCGACTATTTTTTATTCATCATAGCTGACTGGCCAAATTGCATAGCAACGTGACTCACTGCACGATATTTATTTTAATAAGTTGATAATAGTATTTATATTTAGAGCAAAGGCTACAACACAAAAGCACAGATGAATAGTAATTCATAGCATTTATTGTTACCTTGATTTTATGAATATCTCACTAATTAAACGATTAATTTATTTTCTTGCCCTTCAGTTATCATCACCTCATCCCTTCAAGAGGAAATTAGATGCCTACATATATATATAAATAATATATATAAATAATATATAAATATATGCATATATACATACATATATGTACATACCTACATATGTATATATACATGCATATATGGGTACAGGACATCAAAAAAACGTAGACAAAATGAGAAACGAGAATATAAAAAGCAAAACATAGAAAACGAATTTCTTTTGAACAATGAAAAAAACAGAGAAACGAAACATGCAACATAAAGAACATTCCCTTCATCAGTTGTCCCGTTTTATCTACTCTGCATTTTGAAGGTAAGGACAAGATGTGACTTCGTTAAAACAGTCCTTCCCGCAAAGCAAATTAAATAAAAGGAAGTGAAAGAAAGAAAGATGGATGGTTGTTGGTCACGTGTGAGCAACAAGAGAGTCAAGAAGGAAGAGCTAGAGAGAGAGAGGGAACAGTGAAGGGGAGAGGAAAAGAATAGGGAAAGGGTGGGAGAGAAAAACAGAGAGGGAGATCGATAGACAGAAAAGAGATAGAATAAGAGTGCACATTGTAATTATTAAGATAAAACTTACTTGGAAAAGGATGTGTGGCGTTCGATCATATAGTAATATAAAAAATATAGGAATATATACAAACCTACATATGTATGTATATATACATGCATATATGGGTACAGGACATCAAAAAAACGTAGACAAAATGAGAAACATAAAAAACAAAAACATAGAAAACGAATTTTTTTTCAAACAACAAAAAAAACAGACAGAAAAACAAAACAAGCATCATAAAGAACATTCTCTTCATCAGTTGTCCCCTGTTTTTATCTACTCCACATTTCGAAGGTAAGGACAAGACGTGACTTCGTTAACAGTCCTACTTGCAAAGCAAATGAAATAAAATTTTGGATTTTTTGCAGAGGGTGAAAGTCATAACAAAAACAGGACAGTGAGAACAAAACAGTAAAATATATATCCATATATATATAATACAAAGAATATGTATGCATGTATACCCACATATATGTACATACTTACATCTACATGTGTATATAGATGCATATCAGGATACAGGACGTTGGTAAAATGAACTACAGACAACGGAATGAACACATAGGAAAACAGATAGCCACTTGGAATTAATCCTTCGTCAGCTGCCTCTATTCTAACTAGACATTTCAAAGATAAAGCAGGATGCAAGAAGAAAATGGAGGAAAAATAAGAGGAAGAAGCTGGTCGTTTGTGCTAGTAAACCATTAATTTAATTGTTTAATAAAGGAAAGTGGTAGTAATAGTACATTTACGATCGTTTATGTTTACCAGTTGCAGTTGTAGACATCATCAGAATGCAAGGTCATATGTAGAGGTAAGAAGAGCAAAAGACATGGGGATACATTGGTAATGATAACAAAGACAAAGAATAGTGAGTCTTACTTAATAGTAGATTTCTTAGTTGATAATTCTGCTGTGAAGTTGCTGTAGGATGGAGGCTATTATGATGTGTAGTCCCAAGTTTATGCGCTTACTTAAACTGGGGGCTACAGATCATAAAAACCTCCATCTACATCCACTTCGCAGCAGAATTATCAACTAAGAAATCTACTATAAAGTAAGACTCACTATTCTTTGTCTTTGTTCTCATTACCAATGTATCCCCATGTCTTTCGCTCTTCTTACCTCTACATATGACCTTGCATTCTGATGATGTCTACCACTACAACTCGTAAACAGAAACAATCATAAATGTACTATTATTACCACTTTTCTTTATTAATTAATTAAATTAATGGCTTACTAGCGCAAACGACCAGCTTCTTCCTGTTATTTTTCCTCCATTTTCTTCTTGCATATAATTTAAACTATGGTTTACCCACTGAATTACCTCCTACCATATACCTTTACCAAGGATTGTACCTATGCAGCTAATCATCAGGAACACCTTTGGATGTAACCATCCCTTAGAGGTTTTAAACACCTCTAACTTATACCTATATATTTATATATATATATATATATATCAGATTGGAGCCTGGTGCAGCCTTCTAGCTTGCCAGTCCTCAGTCAAATCGTCCAACCCATGCTAGCATGGAAAGGGGACGTTAAACGATGATGATGATGATATATATATATATATATATATATATATATATATATATATTAGTCAAAGGAGAAAGGGGTAACACCACGATTTTCTGTAAACCAGTCATATGCAAACTACAGCCCATGGGACTTTTTCAATGCCCACCTAATGAAAACTTACCTTGAATTTTTTTAATAAGGCTGCCTGCCTGTTGATAACCCATGTCTCATGCAGCTTACTTTGCAAAAAAGGTTGCCCAGCATGTGGTGGCACAATATTAAGTCTGCAGGGACCGAGTTCTATAAAGTTCAGAACTGTAGAATGCTGAAATCTTAACTAAACCCAGCCAGTGGTTTTGACAAAAGAGCAATGCTAAATAGAATATATAAATATATATTTTTCTATTTCAAGAAAGAGATTTAATCAAATGGCTTTGAAATTGTAATCAGCTAAAATGTTAATTAATTTGTTAGACTGCTATTTTCCTTTCTGCTTTTTACATCAGTGTTTCTATGGTTGCAAAGAATTTTTATTTACTTATTTTTGATTAATATATTTTTACATCAAGATAGCATTCTCTTCTCAAACCACACAACCTGAAATATGCATGTAATCTTTCTTGACAGTCTAACTGGAGTTAGCAGAGTTATGTGCCTTGTCCAGGAATATAATAGTTTCAAATTTTTGCACAAGACCAGCAATTTTAGGAGGAAGGAATTAATTGTTTACACAACCAGTATTTGACTGGTAATTTAAACTCAGAACATAAAGAACCATCAGGAATATAATATCTTCGTATGATCTGAATTTTAATTGTGACTATATTGGTTATATGGTTAAGGTCCTTGCTTTGCAACCTTGTGGCTTGGGGTTCAATCTCACTGTATGGTACCTTGGACAAGTGTTTTCTTTACTGCTCCAGACCAATCAATGCATTGTGAATGAATTTAGTAGATAAAAACTGCAGAAGTCCATCGTGTGTATGTGTTTGCATTTACCCCACCCTGCCTCTACTGCTTCACAACTAGCGTTGGTTTGTTTATGTTCCCATAAGAGTGGTTTGGCAAGATAAAACTAATAGAATAAGTACCAGGCTTAAATAAGTACTGGAGTTGAATTGTTCAACTAATCCTTCAAAGTGGTATCCCAGCATTGCCGCAGTCCAATGACTGAAACAAGTAAAAGAGGAAATGCTAGTGTCTTGAGTGCCTTTGATATAGAGTCACTCTGTTGCAAATATTCAAGCCAGGTCTCTGGTTTAAGGTCAACTTCTTCTATTCCTTCAGTCAGTCTTTGAGGCCTTGGAAAGGTTCCAGGTGCTGTCTTCCTCCTTCTGATGAAGCCTCTGAGAAAAAAAATATGGTCAGTTGACTAGCACTGCTGCATCACAGCCATTGTGATTTATGGAAGAATAAAAATGATTTCTAACATTTTGAGGAAAGAGACAGTCGAACAGATTATAGCCAAGGCATTAAACACTCAAAGCTACTCTACAATACGTGTCCCCTTCTTGCTGCCCTACAATGAGCACTCCCATTCTCCCAGCCCTATAATGTGCATTCCCTTCTACCAACACTACAATATGTGCCCCCATTTCACTACCTTATAATTGCACCCACTTCACTCAGTTCCCCTGTGTGTGCTCCTCCCAGCCATACAATGTGTGACCCCTTTTCCCAGCCCTACAATATGTTCTGCTTCTCTCAGCCCTACATTTTGTACCCCTTCTCAGTTTTTTTACTACAATTTCTTCCAACCATCACTCTATTTTACAGCAGCTTAAAAATGAACCTCCAAAACTATAATTAACTTACAAGAAATTTACATTTCTATGCTTATATGTATCACCAAGTAAATCTGTTATCAGGTAAAATTTTTAACATTTCAGGTGAAATCATGACATCACATGGCCCTCCTATCTACCTGACATTGCACTTTTGTCTGATATCTTCCTCTGTCCCAGAAATAACTTCACCTGCTCTTCAACTAAAATTTTAGCTTCCATATTTTTATTTAGGTCAAGAATTTTTATCTTAAATTATTCAGTGTGCTTGGCACCACAGGATTTTAGCACCCAAGGTAATCACCTACTTTCTCTAGTGCTTAATGCCAGCCTTAACACCAACACTTGAGTAGTGCTTATTTCAGTAACATCAAATTCACAAAATCCAAAGTAAAGCTACAAAAATTTGAACATACAATGTAAACAAAATATAACTAAATACTGTAAGGAAAATACATCTTCTCAAAATAGTCACAACAGCAGTGTCACATTGGTGAGTTTTAGGATTAGCAGATATCCATCTTCCTATCCAATAAATCTTGTTAACTCAGGGTTTATGTACCCTATATGCTGAGGCTTGGTCTGTAAGTAAAAACATTTTTTTCTGCCAAAATTTAAAGATATTACATGTGAGAGGTGTTGGTTATTTTAATCCATCAATGTTGGAGAGTTATTAATGATTATAGCCCCCCCCCCCCCACCAAAAAAAAGAATAATATCTATTTACATGCCAAGATTTTGGATTGCATTCAATGAAAATGAGCCATCAAACCTTCACTTACAGACATTTATCGGTTACTTGACTTACCCATATTCAGATTATGTTCTCCAAATCTCTATTTTATTTTCACAACTACATTTTATAAACCATATACTATCCCTTCCTAAACTCACTTGGCTCATCAATCCCTGCTCCCACCTCCACAACCATGTCACACATTTTCTCTACATTAATCACTTTTTTTTTTAACCCTTTAGGCATATGAATTAA
This sequence comes from Octopus bimaculoides, assembly GCF_046866305.1. Taxonomy (NCBI): domain Eukaryota; kingdom Metazoa; phylum Mollusca; class Cephalopoda; order Octopoda; family Octopodidae; genus Octopus; species Octopus bimaculoides. Next base: position 101,044,577 of record NC_142929.1, read on the forward strand.
TGTTTGACCATGTCACCTTGACTTCAAAAACAGAATTATTATAATATAAATAAAGTTCTTGAAATTAATATGTTGAAATTGAATTTTTATATATATTTTTTTTTAATGAAACAATCAGAATCATTTAAAGAGTTATCCCTTCTTTTTAGTCTAACATCATTTTGCTGATAGTAAGAAGATAAAATGTAAAACTTAAATTATTTTTCCATTCAAAATGCTATTTTAATATAAAATTTATTCAATTTAAGTACAAAGTGTCTTTGAAAGAATTAGAAAATTATAAACTTTACCTTTGTTTTCACTTTCAGAAAAATAGATGCTATTTTATCTTTTTTAATTGGGTAAATCATTGATATTTAGGTTGTTGCTCCCAACAAAGATTTAATAAATAATATTTTAGTATTGTTTAACTAAAAGTGTTCATTTAGAAATATTTCATTCCTTATTCTGCAAACTGTGTATATACATTGTATAATCCTTACATTTACTTAGACGACTTCTCTGTAAACAATGTTCCTAACCAAGGTTCTACATTTACCATTATGACATGTTTTTTTGATTGATTTCTAGCAGGTTGAGTAACCTCATAAAAAGTCTCACATTTGTGTATATGTATATGTCAGTAAAATCTTTGACAGATGATGAATGCCAAAAGACAATAATTTTGTCTATGATATTAATGCAACATTTTAGTGAAATATCTTAGCCAAATCTTCCTCATACATAAACAAAGTGGTAAATGATAAGTTTCAACGATAAGGAATGTTTGTATGACTTCTTTTGTATGTCACAATTCTTGTATATCAATAAATATTGAAGTGGAAAATAGTATAATTACCTTACAAACTGCAGAATTGCTTTGCCAACAGAAAGTGTTGAAAATAGTTTACCCATCTCAAAAATAGCTAGTTTCAAATGGTAGAAAGAAATGTATGCAATAAATTGAAATAAGTTTATAGCAGAGTTAACTATTTAACTGACACTGACTAAAGTTTTAAAAAATATATCACTATTTTTAATACCTTTCTCTTGTTTCTTCCAGACTCTATTAACCTGTCCAGTCATCTTAATATCCCAACTAGAAAAGCATGGAGAGACTATGTTTACTGGGCTATTCAGATATGCTATTAATTTTCTTAGCATACCTGAATACTCCAAAATACTCACAGTTTTCCTTAATCACATTTTTCTGATTCCGCAGCAATCCATGTCAACAACCACTTTGCTAAATTTGATATAATCACATTTGATCTTATTCAGAATAAACTTACTCAACAGGCTGCATAGTTTGAAGATCAAGAACCCCCTCCAGATCAAGTCACTACTTCTCCATATTGAGAGGTCACAGCTCTGGTACTACAAACACATGATTAAAATGACACAAGAAAAAAATTGCAAGACAGATTCTTTAAGCTGAGCCAAAGGACAAGAGAAATAGTTGTAGACCAAGAATGAGATGGTTGGATAATATCTATAGTCTCAGCAGATCATGCTTGGAAATTCAGCCAGAAACGGTAATAATGATTACATCTGATAAGACCCTTTGGAGAAGGTGCCTGAGGACTTTACACCCACAGACCTCCCAGGAGATGGATGGTTTGACATTTGATCTCTTTTTAGTCTGAAAGTTCATTTTTGTTTGCTTCCATTTTTCTTATGACATGAATGATTCTGGAAAAGAAGTAATCATTAATTAATCATGTTTGTCCTGACTCTCTGCACTTAGTTCAAATCTTGCTGTCTTCAACTTAGCCTTTCATCCTTTCAGGATCAATCCAAAGCAGTGGATTAGAAAAACAGTTGGATCAGACATCTTGAGGTATTTCTTACAACTCCTTACTTCATGAGTTCAAATCCCACCACTTACACTTGACATACTGGATGCTTTTAGCAGAGTTTATCTATTGTAAACATTTAAACCAAGTTTTCAGTTTGAAGACACTCTTCTCTCTATTATTATTCATATCAGTCTCAGAAACCCTATAAAAGGCTATAGGCAATACCTTCCCTCCTGACTGAAAAATGATTGGAGTATTCATAGCTGGAGGATCTAATTGCCAACCATAAAATATAGATACAGACATGGCTGTGTGGTAAGAACTTTGCTTCTCCACCACATGGTTTCAGGTTCAGTCCTTGTGCATGACAATTTAGTCAAGTGACTTTCACTATAGACCTGGGCTGGATTTGGTAAGCAGAAACTTAAAGAAGCACATCGTGTGGGGGGGGGGATGCATATATGCATGCATCCATGCATGTGTGTGCATATGTGCATGCATGTGTGTGTGTGTGTGTGTGTATGCAAGTGTGATTGTTTGTGTCTCCTTGCATTGATACTGGGTGTGTGGTTGTTTCAAATGAATGTCATTCATTTCCAACATTAAGCAAAAACATGTTTGGCTAAGAGGAAAAATATAACTTCTTTGGAAGCAAGTAAGGTTTGATGACAGAAAGAGTATCCAACCTTTGAAAGTCTGCTTCAAAAACCTATGTCCAACCCATGCAAATATAGAACACCAGACATTAAAACATTGATGATAATGATGATTACGATGATGTAATATATGCAATAAGTTTCTGATTCTCATTTCAATTGGTGAAAGAATGTAATGTAAAATTGCATGATGAATTTCATAAAGTAATGCTTCAACCAAAGCCTAAACTCACCTTTACATAAAGCAACATTCACATCCAGCAATTTAAACCACGTGAGAAGTGTTTGAGCAGACTTAAGATTAAGGCGTTCTGTATCAAGGACTATACATTGCATTCCTGTTTTTTATTATTTTTTTGGAAGTTATTATTTTATTGTAGATGTGTACTTAACAGTGTAATTTTGTTACTGTATGATCTGATTTTACGTCTCAGCAAAGTTGTCTCTGTTGTTTTACACTTCTGGTATCAATAAGACAAGTGGCTGTTATAATATAGAAACAGTTCAAATGACAATTTTGTAGCTTTATAAATCAGACGAAAATTCAATATCTCAATATCCCAACTAAGAAAATGCATGATAATGTGTGTGTGAGAGAGAGAGAGAGAGAGAGAGAGAGAGAGAGAGAGAGAGAGAGAGAGAATGCAAGTGTGATTGTTTGTCTCCTTGCCTTGATACTCTGTGTGTGGTTGTTGCAAATGAATGTCATTCATTTCCAACATTAAGCAAAAACATGATTGGCTAAGAGGAAGGAGGCCTTTACATGGACAATCAACATGCTAGAAAGTTACATTCAAATACCTTTTAAAATAATAATAAAAACAGGAATGATATGGTATGCAATGTTTCGGCCTTGAACGCCTTAATCTAAGCCTGCTCAAATACTTCTCACGCGGTTTAAAACACTACACATGAAAATAATATTACTCACTGACCAAGGTCATTTTTAGCTCTCATGGCAATGATATTTCTTACCGGCTATTAACTATGTTAATACCAACTTAACCAAGAGAATTTGAGTTTATCTAAACGCAGAAAAAGAAAACGAAAAAAGGGAGCAAGGTAGACAACTCTTGCCATACCTTAGAATATGTCAATTCTGAAATGACGAACAATATTTAAAACCCTTTTGTTATTATATTTCTGTTGAAAATATCATGCCTTTATTTAAATTAATTTCAAAACTAATTCCAAATTTAGTGAAACAGCTATCACAATGAAGCTGATACTTATAACATAAATAAACATGATATCTTAACAGAAGGTTTCAATTTATACTACTTAAAAATTAGAAATCTGTTTCATAGAACTTGGGGCAATCGAAGATAGTTTGGTTTCAAAAGAGTTAGCTAACAACATAATCCAACCTTGCTCACTTTTATTAATGCCTAAACTAAAAATAATCACAAAATTTCCCTTGTACGTTTGAATAGATTGCTTTAACCCTTCAGCTAATGCTTATTCATTCACATTCATCATTATCATCATCGTTTAACGTCCGCTTTCTATGCTGGTATGGGTTGGACGATTTGACACGGAGCTGGCTTGCAAGGAGCTGTCCAGACTCCAGCTGTCTGATGAGACATAGCTTCTACAGCTAGTTGCCCTCCTTCATTCCAACCGCTTAACAGTGTGCTGGGTGCTTTTTACATGTTGCTAGAACAGGTGTATTAACGAAGTACTGGCTTGGGTGCTTTTCACATTGTTTTGAGTTAGCCATGCGTTATCTCAAAACTTCAAGAATTCAATGATGTGATTGTAAGTTTTTAGAATGATATCGTTGGGTAGGTGTGAGACTAGATCTAGCTGGTTTGAACACAAAACATGTAGAATATTTGGGTCGGATATGGCTGGTTTAAACACTAAAAGGTTAAAAGATATCTTTGTCATTCAGAATTGTTGCAGAATTGAAGATAGGTCGAATTGAGCTTTTAAAAAATGCTCAGATAGGAAAAAAAATGGGAACAATTCCTGGTAAGAATGTGCTTAGTTTCAAAATACTGATCTAATTAATATAATTACTCTCTCTTTTACTTGTTTCAGTCATTTGACTGTGGCCATGCTGGAGCACCGCCTTTAGTCAAGCAAATCGACCCCAGGACTTATTCTCTGTAAGCCTGGTACTTATTCTATCGGTCTCTTTTGACCGAACCGCTAAGTTACAGGGACGTAAACACACCAGCATCGGTTATCAAGTGATGTTGGGGGGACAAACACAGACACACAAACATATACACACATATATATATACATATATACGACGGCCTTCTTTCAGTTTTCCGTCTACCAAATCCACTCACAAGGCTTTGGTTGGCCCGAGGCTATAGTAGAAGACACTTGCCCAAGATGCCACAGAGTGGGACTGAACTCAGAACCATGTGGTTGGTAAGCAAGCTACTCTGATTTATTTTCTTAATCTTTTATATTTTACTTGTTTCAGTCATTAGAGTGCAGCCATGCAAGAGCAATGCCTTGAGGGTTTAGTCAAACAAATCAACCCAAGTACTTCTTAGTCTTTTAAGTCCACACTGATTCTATCAGTTTGTTTTGCTGGACTGTCAAATTACAAGGACGTAAACAAACCAACGCCAGTTGTCAGTGCGGGTTGAACAAATACACACGAACACACATACAAGAGGCTTCCACACAGTTTCTTTCAACCAAATCCACTCGTAAGGCATTGACTGGCCCAAAGCTATACAAGCCAATGAGTCACACAGTGGAACTGAACCCATAAAGCAGGTTTCTTCACTATACAGTCATGCCTGTGCCTAATCATTTACTTTTTCCAATGATCATTGCAGCGCTCGGTAGGCATTCACTATTCTTAGTTTTTCTAAGGATCTAGAAAATATCTAAGAAAGTTGTTGTTGTTGTTGGCACTCCGTCGCTTACGACGTCAAGGGTTCCAGTTGATCTGATCAACGGAACAGCCTGCTTGTGAAATTAACATGCAAGTGGCTGAGCACTCCACAGATACGTGTACCCTTAACGTAGTTCTCGGGGATATTTAGCGTGACACAGTGTGACAAGGCTGACCCTTTGAAGTACAGGCACAACAGAAACAGGAAGTAAGAGTGTGAGAAAGTTGTGGTGAAAGAGTACAGCAGGGTTCGCCACCATCCCCTGCCGGAGCCTCGTGGAGCTTCAGGTGTTTCACTCAATAAACACTCACAACGCTCGGTCTGGGAATCGAAACCGCGCTCCTATGACCGAGAGTCCGCTACCCTAATCACTGGGCCATTGCGCCATCTGAGCAAATAACTTAGCCTAAAATCTCCTTGAAAACATGTGACCCTATCTAAAATTTCAATTCCTGTAGCCTGCTGCTTAGAACATTTACACACGTTCATTTTTATATATTAAGATTTCACAGAACAGAGCTATAAAAATTTTATGATTTTTTTTTTTTTTTTGTGTGTGTATAACTTTTATATATGATTGAATATACTCAAAATCGTCATCATTTAACATCCACTTCTCCATGCTTGCCATAGGTCAGACAATTTCTTGGGGCAGATTTTCAACCACTGGATGCCATTCCTATTACCAACTTCACTTGTATGATGATATTGCTAATTTACAACCATAATGTGATGTCTAGGCAAAGATATGCACACACACACACATGTAAATATACATATCACAGGCTCTTATCAGTTTCCATCCACTAAATCCACTCATAAAGCTTTGGTCAGCCCAGAGCTAAAGTAGAAGGCACCACACAATGGGAGTGAACCCTCAACTACATGGTTGGGAAGCAAGTTTCTAAACCACACAGCCACAGCTGTGCTGTTATTTTCTATTATTTCCATTAACTGTTTTCAATTTCTGTTTGTAATATTCTTTTTCATTGGTGTATTTTCAATACCATTTCAGAAGTGGGGTCACATGTTCCCTTTCTTTTGTTGGGTGTTTTCTGCTATAAGAGTGGTTATTTGCAAATATCAATTTAACAAAAAAAAAAAAAAAAAAGTAGATAATGTTCTTAGCAAGCTTTTAAAATGTTCAATTATTGAGAATAGACAGCAAACAGTATGCTGCCTTGAGCATGTAATAAGAATAAAAGTTGTACATTGGATGAATAAATGTTGTGAATTAAAGTTGAAGATTGCATATTATGAAGATATATCAAAAGAAAATGTTGAAATATAAGCATTTAGATGTTTTAAAAAGACACAAGATCAAAGCACATGTAACAATGCCATATTGCAAATCCTAACGAATACCAAAATAAACAGTGAAGACTTTTAATCAACAACAATGACCAGAAGTATTAGATGTGCAACAGCTATCATTTTTTAAATCTACTTTCTTCATTCCAAGTAAAAACACACACCACCACCTTTCATAATTGATAGGTTAATATTAAAAGTTACACTTCGGACTAAATTTATATACTTGTTAATGTTTTCAGAGATTACATCGTCCCCAGTGTTCAACTGGCACTTATTTTATCATTCAGAGTTGATGATAAATAAGTACCAGTTGAACACGGGGTTGATGTAATCGACTTATCCCCTGCCCCGAAATGGCTGGCCTTATGCCAAAATTTGGAATCAATATTTTTAGCAGAACTATTCAATTTATGTTATGACTACTCCATGTATGCCAGACCTAGGGACAATAAGTGGAACTAAGAATATAACAAATTAAGGAGAAATCTTCATTTCTGAAAGATAAAAATAAAAATAGAATAAACAAATAAAATAATAAAGATTTAAATTAAAGCAAACAAATAAAAAAAGCAAAACTCAAGACACTTTGGGTGAAGTTTAATTTAAAATTTATTTTTAAAGGCAAAATGGACAGTTGGCCTTTGTATATTGTTTGAAACACACAATAGAACACATTTGTACAGTTTTTGAAAGGACGCTGCTGGCATTTAAAATAGAAAGAAATATCAAAGCATTCTCAGCAAATAAACAATTGAATTTTAATTGGGCTCTACTGAGTCACTGACAAAATTAGCAATCGTAACAGTGCAAAAGTATAGTTTGTGGAGAGGACATGCAGAAGAGAGGAAGAGAGTGAAAAGAGAGAGAGAAGTTAAGCCAGTGGATCGAATCAGAGAAACAATATGGCATTTTGTTGGAGGCAGCCAAAACAGATACACATGCACACATAGAGGTGAAGGGTTCAAATCTGAAGACATTAGGGGTGAGAAAAAAAAAAAAAAGACAGAAAAGAAATGAAAGAAACATTTTTTTTTTCTAAAGCCAACATTTTAGATCAATTGGAAAAAAAAAAAAATAACCCACAAATAACACTAATGAAATATTTGACAAATTCAGGAAAAAAATTTTAAATAATTCCTTATAAAGAGTTTTTATAAAAAAAATATATAAGTCAAATGTTCAGAGTTTCAGGAATGTAGAGTAGGGATTAGTCAGAAGGTTTCAAAAACCAACTTAGCAGCTAGCAAAGGTACATGACGCCAAACTATTTCATTACATAAGTACTATGGCAAAAGAGAATCCTAATAATTAAAAAGAATTTGCCAGATTTTTTCAATAAAAAAAAAATCTTCAATTTACATTTTAGAAATTAGTAATAAGAAATTAGTAGAAATATAGTAATTGATCACAAAAAATAAATAAATAAGTAAACCAGAAAGTGTGAAAATAAAAGATATATAAGTAGTGTGAAAATAGCATGTTCCTAATTCTATATTCTAATCCAGAAGCTCAATTCAAAACACTAATTAATACAAAGAATGATAATTGCAAGATTCATTAAAATCAAAGCTAATGAAATATCAAACTGATTTTCTTAATTTATAGCATTTGAAAGACTCATCTAATTAGGCAATGAAAACAAAATATTTATTGGAACAAATTTTCTCTTTTAGTATACTTTGGTTGTATTACAGATCGGAAACATAATTTGGAAGTGTTGACTTAATATTGTCTTTTCTCAATATTTATTTCAATAAAATAAAATGTTTAGTTAGTTTAACAGTCATTATTAGTACAGTCAGATTATGAAACAACACAATTCTCAACAGCTTATTTATCATTCATAATACTATATTATCCACTGAGTTCTATTCAACAGTAGAGGTTTAGCGTTCAGAAAAGGGAGAGAATTCAAAGCCTTACAATAAGAAACTTGACGTGAAAACTTTTTGCCTATTCTATTTCCTCTTGCTCAATACTAAATTATTTGGAAGGCTTGACTGAATAATTGTTTAAAGAAAAATTAATTAATTAATAATCAAGTTTCCTTTCTTTCAAATCTAACTTGTGAATTTATTACATTTATTCCCCAGTAATTACATAAATTGTTTTATAAGTAAAGCACATTGATTAAGTTATCTTGTAGCTAATTGGTTGTGTATTTGTATTTTGTCACAAGAGCTGTGTTGTTGTTAGCAAATCACTTGACAGTACATGCCTCAATCTAGGAATGGAGAGACACGTGTTAGGTTCTTATAGTCCTAGAAACATCTAGTCAAAGGTACTAATAACATAAAAATATTAAAAGATGAAGTTCAATTCAAGATGCTTCATGGAATCAAAATACTAAAGGTAAATGTGATGTTACTGATATACATATAAACAGCAAACCTAAATGATCTGCCCCATTAAAAAAATAAAATTCAATATTCACATATAAATATATATCAAAGATAAAAATGACAATTTATCCATATTAGGTGATTGAACAAAACAGTACGAAAATTAACTGAGGCATCATAGTTATAAGCATAATAGTCTCAAACTTCTGAAGATGTTTAGTTAAAAATGAAACATTAGAGAAAACTTCATTTTGTAATGTTTCTTTTTTATTTTTAAAATTTTTTTTACATATTTTCTCAAGTTAAAAAGACAAATATGTGTCTTATTTAAAAATCTACTAGAAAGAAAATAAACATTCCTCTCAATAGATGTCAAGATGTTTCATTCCATACTTACTAATGTGGGATGAAATTAGAAAAAGAACAATGCATCAACAAGACTTTAGAAGTAGAATATACAAGTGAGACCAACTGCTTAAGGTTTTACATTCTGTGATAAATTACATGATATTATCAACAGAAAGAAACAGCATCCATGTAGTAGTTACAAGATCACACTAAAATACAAACATTAGTAGCTAGAGGCTAAATCCAAAGAAAAATTAGATACATATAATACAGCCTGTAGTAAACAACCTCTTTGAACAATCATTACATATACATACATATACACACGCACACATAGACACACACACACATATACATATATATTTTATATATATATATATATATATATATATATATATATATATATATATATATATATATAAAATTATACCCAAGCATACATATACAAGTAACTACTCACACACTCATTAAACACTCCATGTTAATTTAATTGCCCGGCTGATAATGCATTAAAAAGGCACTGGCGAAGGAATCACTAAATTTAATGGCTAAGAGAAAAATAAAGTGTATTTCCCCACAAACACAAAATATGATTTATATTTATGAAATCATAAGCTAAGTAAGCTGTATTGTATAATATTTTCCATTAACAATATTTAAGAGGAAAAAGTATGCACAGAATTTTAAATCAATTTGTTAGAGCAACCTACTTTACAAATATGATCTGTTTAATAACTGATTACATTGAATGATGAAGCTATTAACACTTGACAATCTTTTGCTGAATTTGTTTGGAGGGAAAATGAAAAAGAATTGAAGATATTTTTGAAATAATTCATTAAAATTAAGATAACCAGAGAGAGATTTTTTTTTTAAGATGCAGACGGTATGAAAACACAACAATGAGTAAAAATAAACAAGGGAGAAGCATTTTTGCAGCAAACAGTTTGACCAAACACAAATTCAAGAGGGAAATAAAGAAAAAAATTAAGGCCCCTCTAGTTCCAGATAATTCTATAGAACTTTATTTTCAATGAGTTGGTATCAAGGGAGATAATTACAAAGAATTCAATGTAAATATTTTTATAGAATGGATATCATTTTAGCAGATGGTTACTATTTAGGAAAAAAAAAATTCTGTTATAAAATTAATGGCAAAAGTAAGCAAATTCAATGAAAAAATAAACTGAACAAATTTGGTATCTTGATTATAATGGAAGAACACAGCCACAGAGAAAAGTATTGTGTGCACATAGTGTGTCTGTGATGGCATTGGTAAGAAATGCTACAGAGAGAATAAGCTAAGCTGTGTCAAAAAAAAAAAAAAAAAAAAAAAATTACATTTTCAACACAGAGAAGCTGACTGCATTCGAAAGCAGATCATTACTTTCTGCCATTGCTAATGATTACTAATTTAGATGATTATTTCATCTGAATGTTTGTGAGCAGCAATGACTGGAGAGAGAGAGACAGAACAGAGAAAGAGTGTATGCATGTATGTGTATGAGAGAGAGAGAGAGAGAGAGAGAGAGAGAGAGAAAGAGAGAGAGAGAGAGAGAGAGAATTCTGATATTTATATATAGAGCTATTCAAATTTCAATAAGCTACTTGCAGTGGGCTTGAAAGACTGTATGGAAAAGGTTAAATCAAGAAGCAGTGTTATTTGTAGTAGTGGTAATAGTAGTAGTAGTAATAACAGTTCAAAGTAAAGACCTAGTTGCTGCTATATGTGACCATTGGTATATTAAATAGAATTATACCAAAACATCAAAACCACATATGGTTTTAACTATCTAGAAAAGTTCATTTTGAACCACTTGTCCATCACCTTACTGATCAAATGAAATCATTGTTGTCGTAGATGTATGTTTGTTGTGTGTGTGTGTGTGTGTGTGTGTGTGTATGTGTGTGTGTGTGCGTGTATCTGTGCGTTGTGTCTGCATGTGTGTTTAATAATGAAATATTATTGATTGCATAAGTGGACATGTTGTATTTATACATAGTTGCACATAGCAAATTTAATACAAGTGGTGTCTTCGCTTCAAGTCATTACGTTTCCATTCAGCAAGTCGGTAAAATTCTTCCTGACTCATCTTAAACAATTCATGAAAATCCTCTTTGGCGAGATATATCTGAAATAATAATAATAATAATGATGATGGTTGATGATTTAAAATTTTGACCACAAGGCCAGCAATTTCGGGGGAGGGGATAAATCGGTTACATCAAGCCCAGTGGTATTTATTTTATCAACCCCAAAAGGATGAAAGGTAAAGTTGACCTCAGCAAAATTTGAACTCAGAACTTAGAGACAGATGAAATGCTGATAAGCATCTTGCCCCCCTGTTAATGATTCTGCCAGCTCATCGTCTTAACAATAATAAGAAATAATAATAATAATAGGAAGAAACATTTAACCACATTGTTTCTGGTTTCCCAGTGTTAGCCAAAGAGAATGTATTTAGAGATATGACACACCAAGGATCTAGTTCAAAACGGGGGCGCCAGTATTTTCTTAACGAAACACTTTGAAACTTGGGACACTGGTAGAATGTGTCATATAAAACATCTTTTTCTCTTAGTCTTCTTAAGAAAAATTATTATATTGCAACTTATTTCATGTTAAAGTTGTCGTATTTCTGTAATTTCAACCAATGACTGACGTCCGTTCAGCTGAATACAGTAAGTGCTGACTACGTAAACAAACGATTCTCAAACGATTCTGGCGGTGATAAAATTATTATTTCCTTGTCAAAAAATGGCTGAAGCATATTGGCAGTAGCTAATAAACCTTTCTATTATAGGCACAAGGCCTGGTTTTTGAGGGAAGGGTTAGGGTTAGGGCAAATGTTGTACACATACAGTTCAGGCAGATGTTAACGAAATTATATTAAAAATAAAACGAAGGAAAACGAACACACGTGTGTTGCCTCTCTGCAAAATGTCAGAAGTAATGGAGATTAAATACGCTTTACACCGCTTAAACTGCCAAAGGAGTAACTGTAAACAGCTGAATACTTGTCAGTGATTGGTTGAAATTATCGAAATAAGACAATTTTTTACATGAAATAACTTCGAATACAAAAATTTTTTTCTGTTCTATAACACAAAATAGATAAGTATACGAAGTTTGAAAGTCTTTTGGTACCAAAAACACTACATAAAACATGAATGAAAACTGGTGCCCCTGTTTTGAACTAGATCCCACACCAATCAAAAGAGTTTTAATAAGTGGCCATTTACTCTGACCACTAAATAAATGTTGCTGTATATTGAAGTAATCCAGCTTCTGGGAATATTTGAAATCAGCTGTCAGCTAATAATGGTGAACCCCATTAAAAGCCTTTAAATGAACTGAATTAATCAGAGCTTCACAATCAGCAGCTTGTTACCTGCCCTATCTATGTTGTATCACATGAGTTTGTCATGGACAGATCTACTCAGGATCATGGCTAACTATAATTGCAAAATTACTTTTCATTTATTCCTCTTATAATGGTCAGTATGATTTACAAATTCAGATATTTGCATCAAACATGTTTCATATATTGTCAACAAAATATGTTGGCAAAATTGATTGGTGATGTAATTAGACAGTTAATTTGGTATTGGAATCCCTTGAAAAACATGCCTATCATAACTTCAAACATGTCATGAAATTTGCCAGGATATCACAGCGATAGACACAGGTTAAAGAGGACAGTATCATTAAAGAACAGAAATATTTACCTCCAAACAGTTTCTATCGACATCTTTGGGTAAGTCAAAGTTGGTAATCTTCAGGCGTTCATAAGGATACACCTATAGAAGAAGCATAAGTAGAAAAAAGTCTAAGGAAAAATTTGTTATAGAAAACAAATATACAAACAGTCAATGTAAAAAGGTTTATTACAACATGTGAAAGATGACCTGCACCTTTCATTGTCACTACACACAATGAAAAGTTTATCACAATAAGTTGCTAATTAACACATGATGACTAAGTGTGGTAAAGCCCAAGATATTGATTAGTCAAGATTTTTAGTTAAATTGAATACATTAAAGGAATTAAATTAACTGGCAATCAAACCTGCATCACAGATTTGGTACCCTGGCGTAGGTTTACCACTACTCTAGAATTTTTGCATTTTTGCTTTTTTTTTGTTATTGTTCCTTGGCTTCTGGTTGAATTAAGCAGATTTATGATTAGAGATATTCTAGTCATGTCAATCCCATCCCTTTTTGGGTCACAGTGCATCCAGAACCACAACATCCAATGTATCTTTCTTCTCTAAGAAGAGAGGATGTACAGAATTTGAGAGAGATATGGCTGCTACTTCTAGCATATCAAGCTCTTATTGATTCCTTTGTCTTTGCATAAAGGGGAAGCATTTCTCCAGAGTAACTGTCATATAAAGATAATGGACGATGTCTATTTTTAGTAGTTTACTACTGGTTTCAGTAGCTTCTCTGATTTTCTCCCTTTTTTGATAAGTATATTTTTCCTCTTTGTTTTTATCAATATCTTATATCTCCATTTACTTTTAGTTTGTATTTTCATTAATCTATTTAGCTTTTTACCATTCCTCTATGAAGCACTACCACACAAGACTGCACCAGTCAGCCAGTCCTCAAACATGCAATATCACAAGAATGGTACTATGTTTACATTCATCTTGAAGGAAGTGAGGAGCTCTCTAATGTAAGGAAAAAAAAAACTCTAATTTATTCTACCATTCATTTCCATACTGTAATGGAATCATAACAAGAATGAATTTTTGACTTAGAAAATTTTCAACAGGATGGTATGGTAAGAGTTAAATGCCATCTAATATTCTGTTTCTCAATTCCATCAGATTATACTTAATGCATTTTGTTCCAAATATACACCAACCATGCACATGGTGTTGTATGGCATAATTTTTTTGTTTTCCCTGCAGTTATAAATTTTATCTGATACTTGTATACTGAGTACCAGGTTTAGTTTTAGTATGTGGATGTATTCTATTTCTTCACAGTTATTTCTATGATTTTTTAAGAGTCAATAGAATATTATAGAGATAACAGCACATTAGGTCACTTTATTAAAACATATGTTGGTTTCTCTTGAGTTCTTTGATAAAACAACTTGTGAAATGCGCCATGGTCAATTCTTGAGAATAGTTCAGTTGGGAGCATCTACTAACCCTTTACAAGTTTCAAAAACGCATACATACAGAAAGGGAAACTTGTTATACAAAAAGTGGACTACAAAATAAGTGTAAGAGGAACTTGTTACGGAATATATTAAAATAGTAGAACTGATATTTAAAAGAAATAAAGACAGAATCAAAATTAACCATTTAAGATTACAGAGTAATTAGAAAACAAGAACAAAGCAGAAAAAATAAATTTCAACTCAGTACATTGAGTCCTATAGTTTGGTGTAAGATTTTCATACATATTTCCTTCAATACATTTTAAGAAGTACACTTACAGGTGGCTCAGATTCTGTATGCCAAGTGTTGCGTTGGTAGGTCATCAGAGATACAGCTGGCCCATCATAAACACCAGGTTCCCCAGCTCTAGAATAACTTGATCGCTGAAAAATAAGTTGAAATGTCATTACAGCTTCTGAAAGACTTTACACAAGTAAATAACAAACAATTATACACCTAATTCCTCTTACCCCTCCTCCTCCTCATTATTACTATTATTATTATTAAGATGGCGAGCTGGCAGAATTGTTAGCACACTGTGCAAAATGCTGAGCAGCATTTCGTCCATCTGCCAAGGTCAACTTTGCCTTTCTTCCTTTTGGGGTCAATAAAATAAGTACCAGTGAAACACTGGGGTCGATGTAATCAGTTTACTCCCTCCTCCACACTTTCAAACCTTGTGCCTATAGTAGAAAGGATTATTATTATTATTATTATTATTATTATTATTATTATTATTATTATTATTAAGGCTGCAAGCTGGCAGAATTGTCAGCATGCAGGGCAAAATGTTTAGTGGTATTTCATCTGTCTTTACATTCTGAGTTCAAATTCTGCCGAGGTTGACTTTGCCTTTTATCCTTTCAGGGTCAATGAAATAGGTACCAGTTACACACAGGTCGATGTAATTGACTTTCCCCCTCCCACAAAATTTCAGGCCTTGTGTCTTTAGTAGAAAGAATTACTACTACTACTATTACTATTAATATTATTATTATTAAGGAGGTGAGCTGGCAGAATTGTTAGCACATCAGACATATTACTTAGAAGTATTTTTTCCAGCTCTTTAGATCCTGCGATCAAATCCCACCAAAGTCAACTTTGCCTTTTCAGCCGTTCAGGGTTGTTAAAAATAAAGTACCAGTCAAGCTAAAAAATTACTAGCCTTGTACTAAAACTTGAAACAAGGCAAAATCGTTAGCACATCAGGCAAAATGTTTAACATTTCATTTGTCTTTACGTTCTGAGTTCAAATTCCACCAGTCAACTTCGCTTTCATCCTTTTGAGGGAGATAAAATAAGTACCAGTTTGAACACTGGGCTCAATGTAAACAACTTATCCACCCCCACCACCAAATTACTGGCCTAGTACCAAAATTTGAAATAATTATTATGATTGTTATTATTATTATTATTATTATTATTATTATCATTATGATTATCATTATTATCATCATCATAATACCCTCCTTGACAAACTGACTAAACAGCAATTAATTTTCTCACTTAACATTTATAATACTCTCATTTGGCAAGAGTTTTGATGTGAAAATGTGTGAAAAAATATTGTGATTGTCCAAAGTATGTTTGTGAGTCATTCTATTTTCTTTATTATCTCTTCTATATCATCATCATCACCATCATCATTTAATGTCCGTTGTCCATGCTAGCATTGGCTGGATAGCTGTGCTGTGAAAGTTGTATGTGAACTGTACACAGCTCTTAGTATTTTTGTCTAGAGTATATGCTTATGTTTGCTGTATGTGTGGGTTGATTATATTTGGTGTTTTCTCATGTTGCTGGTACAAAGGGAGACAATAAATTTCATAGGTGTTACTTAAAGACTCTCTTGTTGAGGGGGTTAGTTTTTAAGAGATTCAAGTAGGGTTGGAGAAGTTGCAATGCAATGTCTTAAGAATAGTGAGAGTTTGTGTGATGTCAACAGTGTATAAAGTTGTTTGTATATCGAGGTGTGGAAAGGTCATGTAAGCATAAGTTGAAAAGAATGAGCGAGAAGGTAAATCCTTGTGGCTCTTCATCTGGAAAGCTGCTGGTTTTAGATGCGTTGGTCTTGTACATTATATAGTCTTGGTGGCATGACAAGTAGTTTGCTAGCCTACTGTGCTGTTTCTGAAGTTGGTATTGAGTTTTTCTTTTTTTTTTTGCATGAGTGAATAGCAGGAAATGGAGTCAAAAGCTTTACTAATAGTGATGCTAGTCAGAATGATATATGGGGAAGGGTTTTTTTCCTGTGTTAGGTTTGTGAGGTACATGGTGATTGAGTAGAGTGAAAGTGGTTAGTAGTGGTTGTAATTTGGAGAGGGTGATATGTAGGTTAGTGATATTAAAAACTAGTTATTCTAAATATTTTGAGGTTGTGCATAGGAGGTGATAGTTCTTCACTTGGGTTGTTATTGAATTTATTTGTTATAATTTTGTTCAACTTCTAGTTTCTAAAGATTTGACTACATTGGTACAAAGTGTTATGGATGTTGGTGAGTGCAGGGATTTTTTCAGGTCTTCTGCATTTTAGGTGTATGCTTGTGATTTTGTTTGGGTTTGGGCCTTAAGATTGAATTTTAGATTTCCCTATTGTTTTTCACATGTCTAATGAAGCAGGGTCAAAACCGTGGTCTAGATGGAATGTATGATGAATACCTTTCCCTTTGTGTTCCTGCCCTCTTTCAGTACTTTTCAATGGGTGGTCTTTGAGAAATGCCTGAAAGAGCATTTGCTTGGTGTTGCAGTGTGGACAAGAGATATTCTGTGCAATAAAAAATCTCCCCTGACAGTGTTTGTGAAGGTGGTAAAGCTGGGATGTGCAATCAGGTGAGATCGTTGGTGACAATAGTGGTGATATACATACATATATATATATATATATATATATATATATATATACACACATATTATCGTTATGTCCACTTTTCCATGATTTTGTCCACTTTTCCATGATTGCATGGGTCAGATGGAATTTGTTGAGGCAGATTTTCTACAACTAGATGCTCTTCCTGTCACCAATCCCCACTTGTTTCCAAAGAAGGTAATATTTCCCATGACCAGATATGTTTCCCATGGAAATTAACAATATTGCTTGTATGACAGTGATGCATTTTTACAACAATCACGACGTTGTTTATTTTGATGCTGCTTGTAAGTAACAAGCAGGTGTTACCTTAATGGATATATTATGCTAATGTTTTGCTCCTGCTGACTACTATTGATTCCCAGACAGCATTTATGCTTTTAATGCTGTTGACACTGCCAGATTGAGTGGTACTTCTCAGGTATTGAAACCACAGTAATTTTCATTTGGCAGCTGAAGATGGAAATCCATATTTTTTATGCTGGTTTGTGAAATTTTTATGTCTTAGTCTCATTATTCTGAGTTGTTCTTCATTTCAGTGAGGTGGAAAGTGATTTTAGATTCATGATTTCTGTAGATTACACACATTGATATTGGTTGTGTTTCTTCACAGATAATCTTATTAAACATGGATAACGCTCAGATATTGGTGTCTAGTTTTGGGATGTTCTATAGCATATATATACAAAGGGATTTACCAACCAAAACCACTCACAAGGCTTTGACTGGCCTAGGGTTATGATAAGGACACTTGCTCCAAGTGCTGCAAAGTGGAAGTTAACCCAAGACCACATGGTTGGGAAGCAAACTTTTAACCACACAGACACACCAGAACCGAACTACATATCTGCATGCCTGTTTGTGTGTGTATGTATCATCATCATCATCATCATCATCATTTAATGTTCATTTTCCATGCTGGCATGGGCTGGACGGTTTCACTGAAAACTGGTAAGCTGGGGAACTGCAGATTTTAGTCAAACCATCCAACCCATGCCAGCATGGAAAACAGATGTTAAATGATGATGATGATGATGATGATGATACACACACACACAAACACACATATAGTATGTTTATTATATTAACGAGCTTTGTGTTGCTAGTTTTTATTTTGAGTCTGTAGCACCATTCCCTATTAGCTTATGATTCTTATTTGTGATATCTACATATTGAATGCAAGGTTTTAGGCATAGTATGATACAACCACCACTGCTACTATTGTAAAGAAAGGTCTGTCTTGTCTTATTCAGTTACAACTTAGGGAAGTGAGCATTTAGTTTTTGAATAATTGCTACATGAATGTTAAAAGTGATTTTTGATGCCATTAGTGTTGTATAGCAGAACATCTAAATAATCTTGTCATGTATAAAGAGTTTGTGTGATGATGATGATGATGATGATGATGATGATGATGATGATGATGATGATGATGAAGGCAATGACTGTATGACAAATTGTAGTACCTTTGATTTTCTGTCTTCACTAATAGTTGAATCTGAAATACACAACACAAAAGAAATGCTTAATAATGAATAAATAAGATTGCACACATATCGAACAAACTGTTAAGAAATGTAGAATAAGCAAAAATCACTTGAATAAACAACATGTAATTTGTGTAAAAAAAAATATTCATTACCACTAATTTTTCTGTCATCTGACTGATTGCTAGAATCCATGTGATTTGCATGCTTGACATCGGATGATGTTGGAGATGTTGATGACTCATCCATTTCATAGTATCTCTGATGAGAAAAAAATAAAAATAAAAATATAAAAATAACTTAACTACACAGGCGTAGGTGTGGCAAGAAGCTTGCTTCCCAACCACGTGCTTCTAGGTTCAGTTCTATTATGTGGCACCTTGGGCAAGTGCCTTCTACCACAGCCCTGGGCTGACCAATGCCCTGTGAGTGGATTTGGTAAATGGAAACTGAAAGAAGTCTGTCGTATACATAAATGCATATATCTATGTGCGTGTATCTTTGAGTCTGTGTTTGTTCTCCACCATCGTTCAACAACTGGTGTTGTGTTTTTGTTCCCCTAACTTAGCAGTTTGGGCAAAAGAGACCACTAGAATAAGTACCAGGCTTTAAAAAATAAGTCCTGGGGTTGATTTGTTCAAGGTGTTGCCCCAGCAAGGGCATAGTAAAAAATGACTGAAACAAACAAAGGATAAAAGATACTATTTGAGCAGAGGACACAACAACAACACTGGACAATGTAACATAGATGGAATTTTAAGGAAGGTTTTTAAAATATATATTTATACATAGCACCCTCTCACAATTATAAATCTGTTCCCCGCATCGTACTTTACCCTCTTTCATCAACTTGCCTAAAATCACCACGCCCTCTCTCTCTCTCCTATTCTCTTTCACCTGCTTTAGGTAAGTTGCAAAGTGACTTCACTAGTTGCCAGTGCCATGGGAAAGAAATAAGCACCTAGTATTCTCTGTAAAATGGTTCGTGTTGGAAAGAGTATCCAGTTACAGAAGCTATGAAAAAACAGATATGAGTACAGTGCGATCCTCTAACTCATCAAATCGTGTCAAACTGTTCGACCCATGTCAGCAGGGAAAGTAGATGTTAAATGATAATGATGATAATGGGGATATATATATATATATGGTTTTAGGGAAAATAACCAAGTTTCAAGAACTCATCGATGAAAATCCACTATCACATATAGAAAAATTAACAATTAAAAGCACAATAAATGAGTATAATATAAAGTAAAGTAAATATCATAAGATAAATATAATAAAATGATTACACGTGTTTCATAACTAATTTTCAAATAGAAAGGAAATTTAAATCGATTAAAATCAATTAAAATCAATTGAAATTTTTGAAAATATATATTTATACATAGCACCCTTATTTAACTTATTTAACACTAAATTATTTAGAAGTTATAGTTTCATTTCTATATAATATTAGAACTTCGATTTGAATAGTGTTGATATATTTTTGATTATTTTTGATTGATAATATTTGATTAATAATTAGTCTTTATTGTTTATAATATCGTTAAAGGTTTTTTTAATTAAAACTTTGTATATATATATAAAGTTTAATCTTTTATTCTTAATAATTTTTTTTTTTCTTTCCTAATGTTTTCATTCATAATTTTTTCATTCATATTTTTATTCTTACGTTTGTAGAAATAAATATTCTTGTATTTTTCTATTATACAATTGATTTTTAATGATAATTAAATAAACGTTTTTAGCTTTAAATAGTATAGCTTTAACTATTACACCGGTTAAATATGTACTAATTTTATCTTCATTATTATTTTAAACTTAAACTTCGTTCAAATTGTATTTAAAACAAAGATAATTTAAAACAATGATAATTTATGTAAGCTGTTTTTTGTATATAATATACATGTTATTATAATGGATGAAGGGGGGATTATTGAATGGTTATTATTTTTATATTTTTATATTTTTAATTTTTCTATCTTTATAATAAAATAAGTATTTCATATTAATTCATTTGGTACTTATTATTGGTTGAGATATATATATCTAATTATTATTCTACTTACGATCTGACGATTAGCTATATTTTTGAATAGAATTTATTTTCGATAATTTCAATTGATTTTAATCGATTTAAGTTTCCTTTCTATTTGAAAATTAGTTATGAAACACATGTAATCATTTTATTATATTTATCTTATGATATTTACTTTGCTTTATATTATACTCATTTATTGTGCTTTTAATTGTTAATTTTTCTATATGTGATAGTGGATTTTCATCGATGAGTACTTGAAACTTGGTTATTTTCCCTAAAACCATATATTTTATATATATTTTATCTATAAAGCTCAATTTAATTTAAATTTTTTATAAATTGATTTTAATTGAGTTTTTACCTGTAATTTTGGATTTTGTCCCTAATATTATAATGTATATATATATATATATATATATATATATATATTATTTAAAACTGTTTGATACGGATCCATGCAACTTAAAGTTCCACAGGCCTCTAACAGAAACTCATTTCTTTCAGGTTTTGAATTGCAATCAAACTGTTTTAAATAATACATGTAATTCCTACTAAATGTGTCGAGTGCCTTTTCTTTCATTTGTCCACTCATATATACTCATATACAGATATACCCAGGATTTTGCATCCACAAAGTACTTAGCTTTACATATGTCTTGTCAGACCCTAATAGCCAGTGGCCTATGATCTCTCTTCAAAATGGAGAGAGAGAAAGAAGGCCTTGTGGCTAGTTTTTGAAAACACAGAGGTCAAACGAAAGAGATTGTCTCCCTTAGACCACTGTCCGGAATCCATCCAGTCAGCTTGCAGGTCCCAGGATTTCAGTAGGAATCGCATGGAATCCTGGGACCTGCAAGCTAACTGAGTGGATTCTGGACAGAAGTCTAGGAGAGATAATCCCTTGCGTTTAACCTTTATGTTCAAAACCTGGCCACGAGGCTGTTTCTCTCTCCATTTGGCCATTAGGATCTGATGAGACATGTAAAGCTAAGGGCTTCATGGACACAAAACCCTGAGTAACCATCCATATAGACTGGCCATAACTATCTTTCTTCAAATATTCAACTGCTCTATATCTTCGAGTGTGCTTCTCTTTTGGATTTATGATCTACTGATGATATATTTACATACACACACACACACACACTCACTGCCACCACCACCACCCTCATTGATTTAATGTCCACTTTTCCATGCTTGCATGTGTCAGACAGAATTCATTGAGGCAAATTTTCTATGGCTGTCTATCCTTGTTACCAACCTTCACCTGTTTCCCAGGAAGTCAATATTTTTACATGGCTCAATATTTTCACAGAAGACTGGAACAAATACCATTTGTATGACAACACTGATGCTTGTAGATAATTACTATACAATGTCTGGATAAGGAAGGAGAGGGACAAATATACCTACACATTATGTGTGTGTGTGTGCGTTAGAGTTAAATTTCATAGTTTGAATAGAAAAGGAAAAAAAAACACAATAGCCCATCTGAAAATAACAGTATTTAAAAAAATCAAAAAACATGAACAAGATTACAGCTAGGAGCTAACAGTTTACACAAAGTGGCCACCTCAGCTTCCACCATAGCCTCAAGATGGCTCTGGAACTTGGTGCTTAAGTTCTTCACTGTGTCCCTGGGAAGATCTTCAAACATCTTCTTGATTTTGGCCATCAGCTTGGCCTAGGTTTTGCAGGCAGAGTGGTTGGTATTTTTCTCAACTGTGTCCTTACACATAGCAACCCAATCAGAAGAATTAGGAGGCCAGAAATTATAGACGTCTTTGGTAGATTTCCTTTCATATAGATTTCCTTTCGCTTTTGTAAAATCACGTAAAATACACCATTTCGAGCGTGGCCGTCGCCAGTACCGCCTGACTGGCTTTTGTGCCGGTGGCACGTAAAATCACCCACTACACTCTCGGAGTGGTTGGCATTAGGAGGGGCATCCAGCTGTAGAAACTCAGCCAAATCAGATTGGAGCCTGGTGTCGCCTCCTGGTCCACCAGTCGTCAGTCAAATCATCCAACCCATGCTAGCATGGAAAGCGGACGTTAAATGACGATGATGATGATGATGATGAAACTTGAATGCAGAACTTATATTTCAATCAGTTTATAATGATGTTTGAAAATGATTTATGTTGCTTCTGTGATTATTATTTAGCCCAAGTCAGTCTAAGTGAAGCAAACCTGTCATTAAAGGCATTCCAGCCATAACCTTCCAGTCTTATTTTCAGGCTCATGGAGGTGCAATGGCCCAGTGGTTAGGGCAGCGGACTCGCGGTCATAGGATCGCGGTTTCGATTCCCAGACCGGGTGTTGTGAGTGTTTATTGAGCAAAAACACCTAAAGCTCCACGAGGCTTCGGCAGGGGATGGTGGCGACCCCTTCTGTACTCTTTCACCACAACTTTCCCTCACTCTTACTTCCTGTTGTACCTGTAATTCAAAGGGCCAGCCTTGTCACACTGTGTCACACTGAATATCCCCAAGAACTACGTTAAGGGTACACGTGTCTGTGGAGTGCTCAGCCACTTGCACGTTAATTTCATGAGCAGGCTGTTCCGTTGATCGGATCAACTGGAACCCTCGGCGTCGTAAGCGACAGAGTGCCAACAACAACATTTTCAGGCTGTATATGAGAAATTATCTCACCTCTTGGGGGAGTCACCAACAATTGCTGCTTTCCCCACCCACCCCATTTGTTATTCAAGAAAATTTTCCTATCAGCATTCAACTTTTAACTTATTTATACAACTTCATGTATTTGACCCATTTCAGTAATTTCTTTTTGCTCATTTTATAGTATGTGGTTACTATTATTATTATAAGTTGGGGTACAACATTTTTACACTTAAATGCTCTTCTTATTAACTACCTAAGTAGGAAATATTAAGGAAACTTCTTACCTAGCGAGTAGTAAAGTAAGCAAAGTTATATTTTTTCTCTGTTGTAGAAAAATTTGAATTCATAACAAGCCATATAGTCAGTAGAGCCATACAATAATGCCACAGTTAATACAAGTTGAAATAATCCCCTACAGCCGAAATAAAACTCAAATCACTTACTAGAGAGAGTGTAAGACACAGTTGTGATAATGAGTCTTTAATAACTATGATGAAGATGACATTTATAGCAACAGTAAATATAAAGCAGGAAACAATGTTGTATTATGACAAAGAAGAGAGTAAAGTCGAGTTAACATTTTAGCGAACTAAGTTTGTAATTCCAATTTAAACCACAACTGAAACCATGTCCCTAATATATATCACTAATGCTGTGGGGAAAACAATATGGAAATCATTCGTGTGTTTTTTTTAAATTTCTCCATTTTCATTCCCCACCAAACAATAAGCTTATACAAGAAATCTTTGTTATTATAAAGCAAAGGCATTAAAGTCAACTTTTGTTTTCTATCTCCTTTGAAATCAATTATATGCTATGTTAATACAATATAAATATTTGAGCTTGTGCATGGTTAAAAGGTAAATACTTTAAGATAGGGAACTCAAGGAAACCTCAGTGCTAGTTCTTTTTCGAAGAAAGGCTTCGCTTGAAACAGCACTCACAACTATTGGCATACAAACTTTAAAAAATTTACAAAATATAATATAAAGATTAAGTCCATAGCATCTCGAGCTCATGACTATTTTTCTGCCCTTTTGCTCGACGTGTGGTTTCTGTCCATGCTGAGCTCACCTTGGTTGAAAATTGACGGAATCACATGTGCTATATAAAATGCCTAGCAATATTTGTTTCAGCCTATAATGCCCTGAGTTTAAATCTCCCAAAGTCAATATCACCTTTCATCCTTCCAGGCTTGATAAAGTAAAGTACAGTTATATCATCATCATCATCATCATCGTTTAACGTCCGCTTTCCATGCTAGCATGGGTTGGACGATTTGACTGAGGACTGGTGAAACCGGATGGCAACACCGGGCTCCAATCTAATTTGGCAGAGTTTCTACAGCTGGATGCCCTTCCTAACGCCAACCACTCAGAGAGTGTAGTGGGTGCTTTTACGTGTCACCCGCACGAAAACGGCCACGCTCGAAATGGTGTCTTTTATGTGCCACCCGCACAAGCCAGTCCAGGGGCACTGGCAACGATCTTACTTGGCTTGCCGGGTCTTCTCACGCACAGCACATTTCCAAAGGTCTCGGTCAGTAGTCATCGCCTCGATGAGGCCCAATGTACGAAGGTCTTGCCTCACCACCTCAGCCCAGGTCTTTCTGGGCCTACCTCTTCCACGGGTTCCCTCAACTGTTAGGGTGTGGCACTTTTTCACGCAGTTATCCTCATCCATTCTCACCACATGTCCATACCAGCGCAATCGTCTCTCTTGCACACCACAACTGATGCTTCTAATGTTCAGCTTTTCTCTCAAGATACTTACACTCTGACGGGTATTCACATTGACATTACACATCCAACAGAGCATACTGGCTTCCAGAGGTCAATTTAATTAAGCAAGAAGCTACAGCTGAATCTCAAAGGAATCTGTTGAGTATTGTTTGTGCTTTAAGGACAAGTAATGGTATAAACTCCAGTCACTACAGTATTCTTGTGAGGATCAGTAACCTCAGGTATTAATATTCAAAGATACTGTATGCTGCAAATCTACATGACAAAGAAATTGTAGTAATTGTACACTAATTCCCTAAACTTTTGTATCCAGTCAAATGAAGTTGTCCTTTTATGTAAGTAAAGCATAAAATAGTCTCACAGACTGGATATGAGAAAGGAAGTATATTGCAGAAAATATCAACTGATTTTCAAAAGAAAATGAAATCTGTATTCATAAATACTTGAAACTGTTCAACTCACAAAATCTAATGCCCCGCCATACATTCCTGACAATGGTAGAGTTGCAGCTCGTTGTGATATGCCATAATCACCATACCCAGGTTTGGGAACTGCAAAAGAAAACAATTATAATAATTAAATAGCAATTTTTAAATATAACATATGTATGTGTGTGTATACATATGTACAACTGTAAGGAATTTATTTGTATAAAATTTCATAATATATATAGTTTTATTGAAAACCAGGATATTAACTGTCAGTTACATTACAACCTTCAGTTTCACCATCAATTAATTCATCAGGTAATGATATTAATCCACAATAATACTACAAATGTTATTGCAGCACACATAGCATCAAGGTGGATTAATATCATCATCCAATGAACTGATTTATAGTGAAACTGGCAATCAACAGTTAACCTAGCTTCTGAAAACAAATATATTTGACTCTACATCTTTGTATTGAGTGCTTTTATTTAAATCTATTTTACTCTTAACACACACACACACATATATAGGATAAAACAAAATGTTCTCTTTAATTTTTTGAAAGAGAACTTAAGTGAAATGTTCTCAAAGTTACAACAGTAATTATTATCACAATGTAATCAGTAGTACTTTAAATTTAACATTAGCAAATAATGAACACAAAAATAATACTTAGGAGAATTACCTAATTACATAATGTAAATTATAGCTTCAAGATAATATTATTTACATTATTTTTTATAATTCATATATTATCATTAAAATGATAATTATTTACTATCCTCAGTAATATCTTGATTATCATTACCATTTTAATCATTATTATTATTCTAATCATTACTATTATTATCTTTATTATTATGGTCATTATAAATAATCATCATTATCAATGAAAATTTTATTTCTATTTTCAACAGTTTTATGCATGTTTCTACAACACCACCACATCCATGTTCCTGAGCTGTATGCAGTATTGTCTTTTCTTAATGTAAATTGTGTTCGCTGTACTGTAAGATTCAGTATTGCTTCTCATATTATTTTAGTGCATTATCTGTTATGTCATCATTGTACAGGTATTACATGAACAATGTGAGTTGTGTTATTCAGTTGATTTTGTGTCATGTGTTCTGTGATTGATGTTATGTTTTAACATCAAGCAGAGATCACATAGACTATGTACTGTGTGGTTTGCACAGTATTAATGGATGACAAATGTGTAGAATGCAAGTTGTGTGAAATAGTCTGTGTTATAGTGTCAGGTACTGATTATATTAAGTAAAGGCACAGCTATGGCTGGGTCATAAGAAGTTTGCTTCCCAATCACAATGTTCTGTGTTTTGGCTTACTGTGTGACAGGCACCTTGGCCAAGTGCTTTCTACTATAGCCTAGGGTCAACCAAAGCTTTGTATGTGGAATTGGTAGGCAGAAACTTTACAAGCTCTCTTGTAAATCATTTATCACTACTTTCATTTCGAAATTGGTGTTGTATAAGACTAACATTTCAAAACATCAGTTCCATCAATTTCCACAACTTGATTCTTTGAAAGGTGAATTAGTTGATGAGGATTTTACTACATATTGCAACTATTTACAACCATTGCATGATAACATGGTGGAGTGATTTCAAGATGTTATTGCACTGCATATTCCAAATTGGTATAATAATCCGTTTGAGGTCAATGCAGTCGATTGTGAGGATGACGTTCAGGAGAAATTGATAGAATTACAAAATGACAATGACGCCACAATGCGGTATCACCATAATGGCAAAAAAGGTTTGTGGTACCATCAGTGTATATTGAATTCCAACCCCAGTCTGTGAAAACATCTGAAATTACTTTTGCTTGCTTTCCCTACCTCATACCTGACTGAATCTGATTTTAACCATGTTGGAACTTTGCTTTCCCATAAAAGAATTGGACTGGATGTAACACAATGAGGAGACTTGCAGTTAAAGTTGACAAGTTTGAAACCGAATGTATCTGCATTAGCTGCATCACACCAGACACATGGTTCTTATTAAAAAGTTTAATTCTTTTCCTTTATGATACAATCATTAATTATCTTTGCATCGATAGTTCTGATCAATGGTTCATTTGGGGAAAATGAAAATCAGTGTAAAAGAATGCGCAAATTTCCAGAAGTTAATCTGTCTGCAAAAAATACAGAGTTAACATTCGAATTTTATTGATACTAATGGCAAAGCTAAACCCACAATAAGGTATTTGTAAACAACCGCATATCTAGTACAAACGGCACTAACAGGGCAACGAGTCTATGATATAGTGTGTGTGTCAAATGATACAGAGTGGGGCTAGGGCATTTTGTGTTGTGGGGTTGTGTCAGGGATTTTTGTTTTTAAACAGGTGGGCAATGGAGCATTTTTTGGCTGATAGGTGGGCGATATTGCAATTTGGCACAAAAAGTTTGGGAAACACTGATGTAGACTGCACCCAGCAGAATTAGACATATAATGTGTGATGTGTATACAGCATGGTAAATACTGTTGTGATTTTTGTTTTCCTTAACGTTTTTTAAGATTAACCAATTATTTGTGGCATTGAATTTACATCCTGAATGTTGTTGTTGTTATTATTATTATAATTATGATTATTATCATTATTTAAAATTATGGTTATTAATGTCATTATTATTATTATTATGATTATTATCATTATTTAAAATTATTATTATTATTATTATTATTATTATTATCATTATTATTTAAAATTATGGTTATTAATGTCATGATTATTATTATTATTATTATTTAAAATTATGGTTATTAATGTCATGATTATTATTATCATTATTATTATTATTATTATTATTATTATCATTATTACAAAACAAGGACAGTTACAGTAACAAAAGGGAATGATATTAAGAAATATGATTTTTCAAAAATAAAAGGTCCTTTGAATTGCTGCTGATTGACACCTTTGGTTTGGCTAAATCCAAAGAAGATTTGGAAGGAAAAAGGTGAGATTAAATCCAAAAACACTGGGCCTCAAAGAGATGATGTGGGATAAATAGAATGATTTGTTGTAGACCCATCCAACCCACATTAGCAGAAAAATAAAAGAGATTGCTAAAATTATGAAGATGAAGAGGCAGAGAAGGAGGAAGAAGAGAAGTAGGAGTGGAGCAAGTATAGTATTGCAATGATTACCAGTGAAGTGAAACTGAGATTTGGTTTTGAGAAAGTTGTGATGTTTATGCCTTTAGAAAAGGCATGGGCATCACAACTTCCCAACCCCTTTTTCTTACTTATGCAATTGAGACTTTACATGCATTCATAAGAACTACTTATGGATATTATCTAAATGTTAATTGAAAGAATATATGCTGCCTCTATGGTTACTACTACTACTACTACTACTACAGTTATTGTTAGCTGCAGTTAATCCCTGAACATATCAACCTTGACCCAATAATTTTAATTACTGACAAGTTGAGGTTTCAATCCTAAGGTGAATCCAATTCACTTACATTGCCACATTAGGAGAGCAAAAACCATCCCACAACTTTTTGTCTCTTCTTCCCAAACCATCACAACTTGCTTGATCTCTCTCTGTCTCTCTCAATACTTCAATCTTGTTTCTTTTAAATTCTCATCAATATTGCATCAAATCAATTTTCTACCACCCATTGTTATGACCTCTGCCTCTCTGAATTTGCGAACTTAATAAACCCACTAAATGAACATCTTTACCTTCAATTAATCAAACTCATTACGTCTCAACACCTCTTCATCTTACAACTCTCTTTTTGAACAAACTGTTCTCTCCCCTAATTAACCTCAAACCCACCCCTCCCACTATTAAAACTCTTAATTTAAAATTTTAAAAAAATAAACAATGTTTATTTTACACACTTCTATACTTCAGTCTAATAATCAAACCAAACTAAATCTTTGCTCCTCCTGCTCCTCTTCCTCCTCAGAATGTAAAAGAATTATAAGCTTCAGTGTAGTCTGTCTGCTGTATAGCAGGTAGCTTCCCCTGAAAGATTCAGGGTTAATCGCCAGCAACTAAAGACGTATAAAGCATTTGTGCAAATAAAAAAATTTCTTTTTTTTATAAGCAGTTCTTAAAAACTGAAAGCTATAGTAATATGAATCACATCGAACCAAATTTAACATTTTTTATACTAAAGAATTATTGTTAAGAATTATTTATACTTATTGTTGATGTTTATTTAGGATAACTGACTAGGTTTAATTTAGCCCTTTTTTAGTTCTTTTTCAGCATTACATAGAAAGCCATCATTTGAAGAGTTTTGTAGGGAGAAGTGTTAATAGATTAAATTACAAACTATAATTGGGATTAACTCCAATTGCTAATTAATTATGAAAGTTGAAGAAATATCAACATACATTAAATTACTTTCATAAGTTTGTCTGTAAATACTTCTTCAACAGTATGAATATTATGTCATAGAAGAACTGATCTGAGATATGGGGTTTTGAATTATTAGGGTCTACAATGAAGTAAGTGTTAATATCTTACTAACATTCTCTAGCTAAGATTACAGAATAAAACTAACATGTCAAATGGTTTTACTCTAGTGTTAAGTAAAATACTGAAATTACAATTAGTGAGAAGTACAACTAAGTTTGAGTACAGCAAATGTAACTAGAGAAAACAAAAGTACAGCAAGAAAAATTTGTGAAATAAGAAAAAGAAGAACATTTGTGCCAAGCAGCTTTGCAGTGAGGGAGAAGGAAAAAAAAAACATATCAATTATTCATAAGACAGTGTATTTTACAATTTGGTGCAAACTATTTGAACAGCAAACTATCAACTAAAAATATTTCACACAGTGACTAAAGAAAAATAGAAAGATAATTAAATGAAAAAAAAAAAACATTCAGGTGTAGAAAAAATTATGCTAAAATAGGAAGGAAAACAAATTGCATAAAGACATTTGGTCAGCAGCCTTGTTGAGCATCAAAAATTCCGAAAATATTGAAAAAAAATTAATTTTGTTATTTTGTTTTGTTTTGTTTTAAAGTAAAATTTCAGTTTTATAAAATTAATGTTTTTAGGTAGGAGTGAAATGAATATATTAGATGAGAATGAAAAATATTGATAAAAAAAATAGCCAAATGCGTAAAGAAATTGCCAGATGCCAACTGCTGCAAGAAGGGAAAATAACATGTAAAAGAATAGGGAATAAAATAGACACATTCATTAAATATTATGAAAGAAAGCAAGGCAAGAAGAAGAAAAAAAAAAAAAAAAGGAGCAATAGGGTTGGTAAAGCCACGCAATGAAAGCTACAACACTGAAAAGAAAAACCAGAGATATGATTTCCCAAATACCAAGCAGGAGAGGTAGTACAGTTCACTTGAGACACTAGAAGTCTAGTGTCAAGGAGAACAGTTAGCACGAACACACCTGGGTAATTGGTTATCCTAGTTAAAGACCTACATGCTCTGATATCTCCATCATCCCATGCTCTCTGGGGTCGATCCAAGAAACGAGATGGTGCTGAAAAAACAAAATAAACGGAAAGCATTCATGAGCCACATAAATAATCAGTCCAATTAATATGTCTGCATTGCACAGTGATTGCTGCAGCTTCTTCAATCTGCTGGCCTTGTTGTTGCAGTAGAATTAAATCCTATTCCATTTGTTCGTAAAATTTGTAGTTAGTAACAAAATGAATATAACCAGTTCAATGATACTGTGCTTTTATAGGCTCGAAAGGTTTTGAGACTGCACAAAAATATCTCATGAACTGAGATTTTAAGCCACTTAGATCTTGTAAAACAAAATACATATAAACTAATTGAAATAATTTTAAAAATGTTTATCTTTTACCAATATATTTTAAGTGATCTTACATTTTAATTTATTGCTACTCATTTTCATTACATATATTAGCCTTTATTGTCTCTGAATTTAATATCAAAACAATTCTATTTTCCTATTCTTTTAACACCACAAAGGCAAGTACAGCGGACACTACACTTTGGAGAGGAGGTCAGAATAAAAAAGAAACATGTCTGGACATGTCCTTTGTACTTAAAAAATGAAAAAGTTACATTAAAATTTTTATTTACTGCATGATCATTTTGACTCAGCTGATTCCCTTTATGCCTAATTTTTTTCTCAAAACATTTGCAATTTGTTGTTCATGTACACTGAATTTTGCACATTCAACAGAACATGCTAGTTTCATTTCTTTCTAATCTTTGCATGTCCTCTGCATTTAGAGTCCATGTCTCACTAACCATGTAGCATTGTTGTTCATACATAAGCATCATGTAATCTGCTGTTCACTCTGAGAGAGAGAGAGAGCTTTTGTTACCAATAAAGACAACAGCTCTCTTAATTTTCTCTATCATGTTCTTATTCTAACATTATACTTACAGAACATCCTCTTCCACTGCTAGTTAGACCACCCATGTAACAGATACTATATACTACCTCTGAGAAAATCTTTTTCTATATATTCTTAAGAGTTTATTGCTCTTGCACATCTTCCACATATAAAGTCTACTTTCTCTGTAAATTTTCCTATGATGCCACTACACCTCTTGTATATCCATTGCTTGCACTGAGTACACTGTATGGAATTTCTGCTAACACATACATACTGAGTAGGGTCATTTTACTGAAGTGAGTTTAGAGACCTGCTTGTCTTCCTGCTTCCTCAAACTTTGGTTTTTGCTAAGTTAACTTTAAGCCTCTTTGATTCAAGTTTTGCTTCCACACCTGGAATCTCCTTTCTAATTCTATTACATATTCTTCTCTAAGAATAAGATCATCAACATAGAGAAGTTCCTAAGGGCAACTGGTCTTAAATTCATCTGTTATGGTCTGGAAGAATATGATGAATAGGAGAGGACTAAGAACTGAGCCCCAGTGACTCCTAACTGTACACCAAATTCATTGTTATATTCATCACTAACTTCCAAACATGTAAACAGCAGATTACATGTTCGTAACACTAACATCTTACAAATAGCACCCCTGTATGGCTCTCACAAACCATTTGTTAATCCCTAGCTTCCTCAGAGACCATTACATCATAAAATGTGGGACCCTGACAAAGACTCTCTCCAAGTCAGCAAATGTCAAATAAAATGGTATATTTTTGGTTAATTACTTTCCCTGCAGTTACTTTACTAGAAAGAGGATATCAGTAGTACTTTTCACAAAACCAAACTGCATCTCATCTAGTCTATTTCTGTTCCTAATTAATTAGGTTATAACTTTCTCTGTAACTTTCATGACCTAGTCCAGAAATTTGATAAGTCTGTAATTACTTCTGTCTAAATTAGGGGTGGGGTAACTTTATAATGCAGCGGGCAAAAATTTACAAAGAAAAGGTCTGCAGGTGGATCCCAAGTTCTAACTCTTATATCTGTGCAAATCTTGTATATATCTATGTATAATTCGATATACATTAATAAAGATAAGTTTAACACATTAAAGTAATGTGTAACATCTTCATTAACGTTGCCACTGAATTTAGAACGTTTATACAACTCATGAGGTATTTTATATTTTTCAGTTAGAGTGTAGTTGGGTCTCAAGTGGGTGGTACAAACCTAGCAATATGTGTTTTATAGTGAAAACAAAATTTCCATTCAAATGGCAATTACCAGACGATTTTCTATTTGAGTTTAACCATTTTAAGTTGTAGTGGAAACACAACCTGTCGCAAATAGGCATATGAATATTGTATAAATTTTATAATTGAAAAATTTACTATATTTTGTACATACAAGTATACCAGCTTGCGGGCATAATAAAATGGGCTCGTAGGTGCAATTTCATCTGTGGGCGGGGGGTTTCCCCACCCCATGTCTAAATTATCACCTTTATCCTTTTTACAGTTGACTATAATGTGGCTACACAAGTCTTTGGGTATGATATCTTCTTTTACAACCTAATTAATTATACAGGTAACTAGGCTGTGTCCTATGCCACCAGATATTTTAAGTATCTGAGCAGGGATTTCTGATGGACCAGAGGCTTTCTTTACTTTCATATCCTTAATTGCATTAACAATGATACCACTGTCAGCTAGGATAACTAGTCCCTCTCTTAGGTCCACTCCACAATGGGAAGACCCTCTTTCTCCCATGCACTCTCTACATTTAATAGCCTTTCATTGCAGTACTTCTGTGCCTCTTTATTCTTAGAATCCTAAGTGTAAGTGTACCCTTATCCATCCACAACACCTTGATTCACTTGGATATACTACTTTGCAATCCAGAACACATCATATTATGGAACATTGGCAAACCTATCACTAGCTTCTTTTCTAACTACCTAATACAATTCCCTACTATCTGAATTTTCCAGCCTGTCTCTTCAGATTTATGGCTATGTCTACCCCGACTGTTCCACCATCACATTACCTTTGGTCTGACTCGAACTTTACACCAGCTACAGATCTGATTTATCATTTACAGTCAGTTGTCCTAAATGTTATACATCTTTATCCTCTCCTATCAAATCCTACAACTATACATACATATGTGTGTGTGTGTGCACGCACGCGCGTGCATATGCATGCATAACATTATAATATAAATATATTTATGGTGTGCTCAAGCATGGCCATAGCTACATGGTTGAAATCAGTACAGTGAAGTGAGTGAGTATCTATTTTGTTCTCTTTTGGTCTCCCCCCCACTCTCTAAATGTGTGTGTGTACACACCCACAATTGAAAAGTAGTTTATATTACAAGAGCGAAATAATAATCTTAAAATTAAACATTTCTCAGATTTAATGAATTGATAATGTAAATATGTAATGCAAATGAAACTGGGTGTTTTCTCCAAAATTATAAAAGTCATTTGAATTCCAACAGGATAATATATCTCAAAGAATGTGTGCAAGAATTCTTCATAATATTCCACTCCCTCTGCCAGGCTTAGATATTACAAGAATTTTTAACACAAAACTTATTCAAATTGTATAAGATTAAGAACAGAAAAGCATATTATCTAGTTTATATACAAGCAGGAGTCTGTAAGTCTTCAAAAAAACGTCATAAGAAAGTTATGAAAGATAAAAAATAAGTATCAAATAGAAAAATAACATTGTATAAACAATCAGAAACTCATTGTGTTGCTTTCATTTATTTTAAAAATTTGTTTTATGAACTTTCTAATAAGTATAGGTTCTGATAATGAGTGAGCCTGAATGTGGAAATGAAATAAGTTCAAGTGTGCTAAGGTGGCGATCATACTTACAAGCAAACATAGGGGACTGATATCTTGTGCTGAACTTGGGCTCATATTTAGCTGAGGGGACCCTTGATGCTTTCCAAGGATCCAGTGGAGGGGGAGGCAAAGACTTGCGCTCAGCTAATTCTTTGTAGATAACACATCCCAAACCGGATCTATCCTTCAACTTGGACATTTCTTCAAATTCCTTTTTCTTTTTAGGGTCCTCTTTAGGTTGTTCCTCAGTGTCTTCCTCTTCTTCTCCTTTACTTTTTCGCCTTTGTCTCACTTTAAATAGAAATGAAAGAATCAACAATTAAAATGTAAAATAAATATAATATCATAAAATTCACAGCTTATTCAACCAGTGTGATGGGTTGATTGGAGGCGCAATGGCCCAGTGGTTAGGGCAGCGGACTCGTGGTCATAGGATCGCGGTTTCGATTCCCAGACCGGGTGTTGTGAGTGTTTATTGAGCGAAAACACCTAAGGCTCCACAAGGCTCCGGCAGGGGATGGTGGCGAACCCTGCTGTACTCTTTCACCACAACTTTCTCTCACTCTTACTTCCTGTTTCTGTTGTGCCTGTAATTCAAAGGGTCAGCCTTGTCACACTGTGTCACGCTGAATATCCCCGAGAACTACGTTAAGGGTACATGTGTCTGTGGAGTGCTCAGCCACTTGCATGTTAATTTCGCGAGCAGGCTGTTCCGTTGATCAGATCAACTGGAACCCTCGACATTGTAAGCGACGGAGTGCCCAACAACAACGATGGGTTGATTATGCTATCAGGCAAAGCTTTCAGCAAAAATCTTATAATAAATTTGACTCTAATTTTAGTATTGAGCCCCACCACCAACCAATCAGTAAATATTCAGTTATTATTCTTATATACACTCAGTTTAACTTTTAAAATAAATATAAAAATTCTATTTGCCCTGCAAGTTTACAAATGTCAATGCTCAGTAATAACAGTAAGAGGGTAAGAAAGAGAAATTTTGCGAAACAGAAAGCATGTGATTACAGATTTATAATTTTCTGTTTTCTTTGCATTTTTCTAAGTGAAATATTTCTTTGCATCACTTGTTTTTAGGCTTGTTTAAGTAAGAAAAATTTTCAAACATTTCAATTTCACAGAATGATGATAAGGTCATCACATTATAAATATTTGTGATATGTGTAAAAAAAACTTTGCGGGGAAAAAAAAAAACACCTTCCAAACCTAGTTAGGTTGAACTTTTATTCACTCAAAAACATATTTGACTTTAACAAGTGTTCAATTACTAGGGAAGTGCTAAGAAAAGGAAAAGATTGGCAAAAAGAGTGACTGAATTCACATCCTTTATTTTGTCATAGCCACAATATAGAATGGTTATCGTCAATAAAGAAGAAAGTAAATAAGAAGTTTTGAATTTTAAAAATGTCAATGGGCAAATTCCTATAGATTCGCAGTAGTGCAGAGTTACAACTAATATATAACTATCAGACAGGTAGAATTAGTGGATATTATAAAAGATGTAAAGTGTTGAAGGTAGCAAAATCAAACCTGGATTTATCTGAAGTTTAACCAAGTTAGGTGAAGAGAAAAGATTTTACTTTTAGAGAGAGTATGACATTTCAACATGATCATATTAAATACAGGTGACAGTCAGTGATTAAGTCAAATGCTTTGGGGTATTTAGCTCTGCTAAATTTAGTTCAAATTCCACTAATGTCAACTTTGTCTTTCATCCCTTTATGGTCAAATACAAGAATTACCATTTAAGAAGTAGAATGATGATCATGGTCCATATAGAGATTATCTATTCCCTCTAGTACATATGTGTAACCTTATGCTTATGTTAGAAATCAGTATCATATCCATGTGATAAATTGGCAGAAATAGCACAGCATTGAACAAAACATCATATGAATAAGTTAAAAAGAGAAAGAAAAAGATCTATGACCTTGTGTCTAAACTAAAAATAATAGTAAATATTTACAAAGAATATTTTCTGCCGCACAAATAGATATTCTGAGTGAGCAACTTACTTATTTCGGGTAGAATTGCAGCTGGAGATGGCGGCCCAGGCCAATCTTCTCTTTCAA
This sequence comes from Octopus bimaculoides, assembly GCF_046866305.1. Lineage (NCBI taxonomy): Eukaryota > Metazoa > Mollusca > Cephalopoda > Octopoda > Octopodidae > Octopus > Octopus bimaculoides. Next base: position 101,081,537 of record NC_142929.1, read on the forward strand.
TCTTGGTTATTTCATTAGGAAGTGGTGGTTTCCCAGCAGGAAACATACTTAATCTAACAGCTTCATCATTTTTCAAATCAACAGGTGATGCACTTCTTCGAACTTTAACAGTTTTGCTAGTTGCTTTGAGAAAAAGGTAAAAATATAATAAAATTAGATACATAATATATAATATATGTGTGCATGTCTATGTATTATATATATATATATATATATATATATATATATATATATATATATATATATATATATATATCAATTAGAAAATGGAGGATAATATGCTGAACCCAACGACTTGATATATAAATTTAGGGTAAAACAAACCCCCACCTTTTTACCCGCTCCCACTTATTACACTTGGTATAACACTAGTGTAACAATAATTGGGTACCCTCCCAGCAGTATATTGGATAGATACTATCCCTTAGTAGGTTGAATCCTCAACCCCTAACTCTCTTGCATTATATATATATATATATATATATATATATATATATGAAACATATTAGGTATTTTTTGAAGAAATTGAACAAAGAGATTTAAGAGGAAAGAAGGAAGTTTCAATATGGAAGTAATGAAAATAAAAATATTTACCTAACTGCATCATTCCTCCTAAAAAAAGTAAAAGAAAGTTTAAAAGTAAGAATATGCTTATATACTTTAAGAAATAAAATGCTTTTACATAGGCATAAAATATTCTTTACAGGAAAAAGATGGTGGCATTTTGTTGCACTCATGCCTTCACCAAGGGCATTAATCCTTTCATAAACCTCAGAAATCTATAGATATTATTTTCAATTTTTTGTTTAAGCCAATGAGAGGCAAAATTTCCTTTAGGTAAGATGCTGTTCTATTGGATATAATCATCTGTCACACTCTTTTCACATTCTTATGAAGTTATCTAACCAACACCACTACCACCCACCTTTCTGTTCCTCTATCCTTATTCTTTCTCTTATATTCACCTTGTTCCTTGAGGGTATGCTCTCACCATCACTTTCTCCCATTGGAGCATGTCATGGTAGTCCAACTCACTGGATCCAGTCAAACTGTCTGACCCATGTCAACATGGAAAACAGATGCAAATTAACAATGATGATGATGATGATAGAGGTGGTTGTCACGATGGATCATGCATCAGTTTCAATGATGAATAGTCCAGTGGTTTAATCACTAATTACTGCAACTACCTCCTCATTGAAATATTGTTGTTGAGTATCCCACAGACACTTGTACCCTTACATAATACTCAGGTAGATTAAGGATGACACTGGGTCATGGTACTTTGGTACTTTGAATTGTAGATATCATTTATCTGATAGGCTTCCACTAAGTTTCTGTCAACCCAATTTGACCTACACTACTTGGGCATCCCTACAGCTAAGGTGGAAGTTGCTTGTGAAACCACATTGTTGTGAAGCAAACTGTTTAACCATCAAGCCATATATAATTATTTACATCGTATATCATAAATACATACACACAAAGACATGCATATATACATAAGTTTTTAAACATACCTTGTTTATTTCGAAGGAAAGTTGGTTCTTTCGAATAGGAAAAATTATCTGGAATGAAAAGAAGAAAGAGATGAATAAACAAATTCCTAAACCTTTAATCAAATATAAGTCAGTAAAAAATAAAAGAAAAGGTAAGAAAATAAAATATTAAACATAAAATATGAGCAGTGGGATATGTCATCATTATAATATTTAAAATTGTTTTTAATTCACTACCAAAGAAAACAATTGGAATTTGCTTTTCAAAGGCAACAAATGTATTTAACTATGTAAACAATATTTTGTATCATATTTTGTTAATGATGAACTGCTACAGACCATAACTGATGTCAATAAATTCCTATTAGTTTAAGAACTGGCATCTAATTAGACCCAATTTATTATATGATCGCTTGACCCATAAGAAACAGCATCCGATTCACCTCAAATTACAACCACTGTCTTAAGAACACACCAGATAATATAATTTTAGACATACTATGTCTGGAAAATTAAAAAAAGCAGGATGTCCATGGCAGGAAAGCTTTTGATTATAGGTCAGCCCAGTCAAGGCTAAACAAAACTGACTTCATATAATACTACCTAGTACTAAATAACAATTAACCTTACATATTACTAATACACATATGCACACACACACGCAAACACACACACACACACACACACACAAAGCAGATGTCAGTTTGACTCTAATTGCAGCCACATGTATAAATTACTGGTAATTTGGATGCCACTGCAGATTTATGTTCTTTGCAGTGAAATGCCAGAATGGTTTCCCAAGAATTTCTTTAGGTGTTAGGTAAGTTTCAGCTTATATCTACAAGCTTTTAAAACACCAATCAGTCAACAATAAATTGCATCATTCATGTGACTTTTGTACATAATTCTATGTACTACACATGCACCTATGATGAGTTGTAGTGCACCTGAGCACTATACATAATAAATTCATTATTAAAATCCTCACTTGGTTGGACAAGGCTAAAAATAGCAAAGCAATTTTACCATAGACAGCAGAACACATGCAACAAAATGAAAACTATAATCTCTTTTGATTCAGTTAGATATAGATATACTAAGCAAGATTATACAATACTGGAAAATAATTCATCCCATTTATCTTGCACAGTTGATATAATAGAAAGTTAGTAATGGTTATATCAATCACATACCTGGTCTACAATAATGAGTAGATGATTTACTCATTTCTTTGGGGTTGATGCTGGCCCTTTTCATATAGCTGTTATAACCATCTTTCAAATAACTCGTGTTGTAAAATTTGCCATAGTTGACGTTAAAGGATCGTTCCAGCGAACTGGTATCCTAAAATTAAAAAGAGATAAAAATGAGACAACAATATTCTTTGAAATACAAGTGTCAGTTACAGCCTTTGAAAAGATTAAATTTATAAGTCCAATAAAACTAAAAATTATATAACACAATGAAACAATACACACATAATATAACATTTCAAATTAAGTAGCTTCCTTATATTTTATTCTTCATATATTGTTGATTAATTATTTCATGGGCCACAACCATCTTTGAGTCAATGTTTTCCAATAACATTAAATAGAATTGATATAAAACTTTCTCAATACAGAATGTAAGAAAGATTTTCCTGATAGACAAATGCATAGTTATGAAGACTGAGGCAAAACAAACTCAATGCCTCATCCAAAGAGACAATAAACCGTCCCCAAGTAGATGAACTTGTGACCCATGTATTTGTACTATAATGTAGGATCAATTCAGATTTTATATTTAGTTAGTATTTTTATAAAACAGAAGATCCTTACTAGGAAGAATTTTTTCAGTTGTCAAGTTAAGTAAACTATTAACTGCAGGGTTAATTTAAAGTTGATTAAATATTTCTGAAGTCTGTTGTATGTAGAAAAGTCAGCAGAATGTAACAATAGTTCAACAACTGCATTTGCCTCAATGCTAGCATTCCTTATTCCATGTTAAAGCCGTTTACCCATTTATCAGTTGTAATAAAACAAATATATGATCAAAGGCACTCTGGTTGTGATTATCAAGGACTACAGTATCCAAAGCATCCTTCCTTTCTTATGATATCTGGCTGCTATTTCTAGTAAGTCAGTTGATTATAGAAATTCTCTTGTTTGGTTTGTCTTCATTTTCATTTCAGTCTCTGACCAAACATGGGTTATCATTCACCACCCAGAGACAATCCTTGTACAAAGTGGCTCTGCCTATGTTAGAGGTATCCCAAGTAGATATTGGCAAGTCTAACTTAACTTACAACAGGAGAGCAATTAAGTAGGAAGCTCCTCTCATTGGCAACAAAGTAAAACATATTATCGACAATGAACATAACCAAGCACTCAGAAGAAGCAAAAGAAGAAACACCTTTTAACATTTGTTTTTAAAACTCTATTTCAATGAAGAATTAGTCAATATTTTGTCACGTGTTGGACCAAATCCTCAGTGATCCCTAGCTTCCTTCAATCTTCTCATTCCATTCCAAGCTTATTTTTGCTCTGGTGATTGATTTATTCATCCTATCTGTCCTTCCGTTCTAATCATATATGAATGAGATAGACAGATATATCTGTCTCAGCCATCACTCTCACAAGCAACACTTGATGTAGCTAATTCACAGCTGTCTATAAGTTCATCATATCATTCCTTAAATTCTCATTACACAACTAATTAATCAAATTCCTCTCATTTCTTTCCACATGCTGCAAACAAATTTCACTATCATAAATAATTCATCTACCATTCTCATCCCCCCTCCTCTCTCTCTCATACAGACACCCACACACAATATTAAACTAATCATCATCTCCATCAGAGGAAGAGGCTGTATTTGACACAAATATTTTCATATGAAATAAAAATTAAGAAAAATCAAGTTTCATCAAAATAACAGACATTATTCAAAAGAAAATTACAAATGAATCACAAAATAAATACATTGTCATTTACATTTTATAATATATTTATTTTACATTGTCATTGTTAAGCTTGATATAAATGTTATTCTCAATTACTGTGAAAGTGAGAAGGATAATCTGATATGACGATCATAAATGGTATACTCTTTCTCCATTGATGCTTTTGTCAGATTTTTCAAAGAGATTTTGAAACTGATAAATGCCATGTAAATAACAAAAATTACTGAATGTAATATAATGACAAATATATTTCATTAATGCAATTTTATTATCAGTTCTGCATTCTGTATATATGTGGCAAAATATAACACCATAGAACACACACACACACACACACACACGCACATACAGACACTTTAATATAATAAAATCTAGATAAAATAGATACAAGTTTAATAATTTAATTAACTTCACATGTTTTTCCTCCAATAATCATTTTGTTAAATTTCAATTTCCATAAGATTTTATTACATCCATTAAAGTCTATAATGTATTGAAGTTTACTCTTCACACACACACACACATGCATGTATGAATTGTACACACACACACACACACAAGAAAAAAAATGATTGCAAATGGTTCTTATATCATTTCAATTAACTTCATTTATTTAAATACTACTACATGTCACACTTAAATTACTCAGTCTCTTTTCTCAAAGCAGGAAAGAAACCCTGTACCCTAATATAGATAAGAGCATGGCTACTTTCCAGAGCCCTAGGCTGGCAGTTGAGGATGGATTTTGCAAAACAAATTGGGGACTCTGATCACATCATACAGGCAACACTTTGTCCAGACAGGAACATTTTCGCAGATTCCATCAAGCAGGTGATCATGTGAGAAGCACTCATGGAGGAAGATTATGAGAAAAAACTTCCCAGATACCAAAACCTGGTGGAGCAGTGCAAAAGCAAAGGCTGTTGGACTCACTGTGAGTGAACTGAAGAGGGGCTGCTGGGGGATTTGAGAGACACTCACTCTGAAAAGTTTTGACAAGGTTCTTCAGTAAATGGAGAAGACATATATTCCTGTATTGAAGCTGCAGAGAAAGCTATAATGTGGGTCTGGATAAAGAATGCAGGCTCATGGGTGGTGGTTAGTAGATGCAATCAACCCCAGTTAGCACAAAACATATATATATATATATATATATATATATATATATATATATATATATATATATATATATATATATATATATATAATGCTAAACTGAAGTTGTCATTTCAAAGAATGTTTTAAAACAATGGAAGTTTTATTGGAGAGGGGACTCAAATTTAGAGTAAACCTTATTGTAAAGGCCCAGACATCATATATATTTTAGGTTTGGCAAATATGTATGCCTCACCATCATGGCTGGCAATGTTAATGGACACGTCAGGCAACACCAGAGGGCTTCTTAGGTGTATATGGAGGCTATGGCTTTGGCATATGGAATGAGTCAGGATCATGGCCCCTGAAATACAGTGATACAAATGGTCTTGCCATTTGCAAGACTAACTCCAAGAAACCAGCTAGCTGATCACATACATACCTACTGAGAGAACACAGATGTCTGCTAGATTTTATATTCATTAAGAAAAATGGTGGAGAGATTGTTGTAAATATTGTGAATGCTAAGTCTATCGCTAGTGAAAATATAACTTAACCTACATAAACTAGTGGTTAGTGTCTTCAGAATTAGAGCTCAATGGACCCAGAGAGAGAAGCCTATTTTAAGAAGAAGGACATGGAAGTTGAAAGTGCTAAGAACCAGCAGTAGGTTTTGAGATGTATTAATTGACACATTTGACAGAAAATTATATCATAAAGAACAGTTGAGAGTTTCTACAGGCCGACCTACTGAGGGTGATGAACCAAATCTGTGGCTGGAGCAAGACTACTGCCAGAAAGAAGATGACATGATGGTGGCTCTATCAACAGTTCTGTTGATAGAGCCATAAAGGCTAAGAGACAAGTTTAAAAAAACTGGAAGAGGGAAGCAAAGAATAAAGTTAAGTCACAAAAGGTAAGTTAGATATTACTTATACTTAACAAGGGAAGAAATCAGGAGTAAGAAATTTACCAATGTCTCTGAAATGGAAGGATTAGAGGTGTGAAATATTCTGTATTGCAAAACAGTGTACAAGAGAAAATGAAGACATCATTGGAGTAAAGTGTATATGGAATTATAAAAGCACTCTTGTGCTTATAGACATTTAAAAGAATCATGGAAATGCTATTATAAGAGGTTGTTGAACATGGAGAATGCATGAGCGAAAGAGAGATTACTCAAAGTAAATCAAACAGAGAGAAAATCATTCGAGTTGACAACAGTATGGTGTATAGATTGATTAAGGATATGAAGGCAAAGGAGACACCTGATCCATCAGGAATCACAGCTCAAATGTTTAAAATGTTTGGTAGAGTAGGTAGTACAGGAGGATGTCATAACCAATGACTAGAAGAGTAGCAGTATCATTTACTGCTACAAATGCAGGAAAGAGACATAAATACAAAAGTATTAAACTATTAGATTAGATTATGAAAGATAAAGAAGAAATTTTAGCACAATTAATTAGGATATGAATAAATTGAGAAGAATGCAGTTTGGTTTTGTGCCAGGAAGAGATACCACTGATGCCATCTTCTGAGTGAGACAACTGAAGAAGTAAAACTAGCCAGGAGTAAACTCCTACAACTATCATTTATTGACCTAGAGAAGGCTTTCTATAGGGTTCCATGATCTATGATCTGGTGGTCACTTAGAAAGTTTAAAACAGACAAATGGTTTGTGAGAGCTGTATAAGCCATGTACAGAGGTGCACTCAGTAAGGTGTTAGTAATGAGAATAGATGAATTGAGAGAGAGAGAGAGAGAGAGAGAGAGAGAGAGAGAAAGAGAGAGAGAGAGAGAGAGAGAGAGAGAGAGAGAAAGAGAGAGAGAGAGAGAGAGAGAAGAGAGAGAGAGAGAGAGAGAGAGAGAGAAAGAGAGAGAGAGAGAGAGAGAGAGAGAGAGAGTGGTGTGTGTGCGTGTGTGTTGGGTACATCAGGCTCAGTCCTCAGAACCCTTCCTTTTAGTCTTCCATGTCATAACAGAGGTATTTAAGACCGGTTGCTAATGGAAACACCTCCTTGAATATGATCTTATTCTTATAACTAAAATGTACAGCATAAAAAAAGAAATCCCAAGTTGTAACCAATGTGAGAGATCTAGAGTAACTTGGACATGTCATTAATTAGAGCATAAATGATGACAAAAAAGACTCATGACAAACCATCTGACTGATTAATTAATTAGTTTAATAATAATAATAATAATAATAATAATAATAATAATAATAATGATAATGATAATGATAATAATAATAATAATAATAATAATAATAATAATAATAATAATAATAATAATAATAATAATAATAATAATAATAATAATAATAATAATAATAATAATAATAATAATAATAATAATAATAATAATAATAATAATAATAATAATAATAATAATAATAATAATAATAATAATAATAATAATAATAATAATAATAATAATAATAATAATAATAATAATAATAATAATAATAATAATAATAATAATAATAATAATAATAATAATAATAATAATAATAATAATAATAATAATAATAATAATAATAATAATAATAATAATAATAATAATAATAATAATAATAATAATAATAATAATAATAATAATAATAATAATAATATCATCAGGCACTGGCTCTCATGGCTTCTGATCTTAGCTAGTGGAAGTGTTATGTTATCATGTACATATTTTGTCTTGGTATAAAAGATAGGCTACAACAAATATTCTGCTCCATACCACAGATTTGCTTGTCAGTTGCTTGGCCTTAACCAGTTGAACATGTCCCTTAGTTGCTGACAATATGTGCATCTCTGATCACAAGCAGAAGTATTGGGGGAGCATCATAGCCATGTGTTGAGAGGAATTCTTTGGGGTTTGAATAATTCACCTCAGGAAATATGGGTGTTTCATTCATCATCCTTAAACAAACTTTATTCAGGGACCTTTTGAGTGGGATGGGCTACTCGACCCGAAGAAAATTTGAACAGGGCCCCACCTGCAAGGTCATGCACTGTTTACCTTAATATGAGATCACTATGTTGCACACATATGGCTGTGATGCATGTGCCTGGTGTACCTTTATCAGTCAGGCAGTCATGATGGGTATATTGGGCTTCGTATATTTGTACCCACGTCACTTTGATGGCATGCACTGCTCTCTCACTCAATAATAATAGCAATAATAATAATAATGTGAAGTAACAAGGACATATCATTAATAAGAGTATAAATGGTGACAAAAAGACTCTTGACTAACCAAATGACAGGCCCTCCCAAGTACAACACACACACTCACACATAATCTAAACATGCATACATGTGTATGTGGCAATTGTATATGGTTAGTACAAACATTGAAGAAAGTACTCTGTTTTTGAAGAGTAGCACATATACACATTATAATTTCAGAAATTCAGCTTTATATATGGAGAACACTAAAGTAGTTGTAGGAACAGCCATCAGGAGAAAAAAAATGTTCCTAAACTTGGCAAATTCCTGCAATCCCAAACCATCAAGGTGTGTCTCAAAAGGTTGCAAATGTATATAGCATCAAGTATGATCAGGTATGCTTTTACAAAAATATATAGAATACATCAACTTATTTAAGTTAGAGTGGTGTCATCAAATATGCAAAATAGTCACAAATTAGCATACAATTTTTAACCATGAAGCTTCTTTATTTCAGTTTCAGGCGTGGGTGTTTATGTGAAAGTCGTGACATTAGCATTATTATTTATTTAGCATATGCTGTCTTCAGACTATGTTTGGGAACCATTTACATGATGCACAGTTATGTTTATATTTAAAATTTAGACATTAATACATACACCCACATACATATGCATATTTATATATTCACATATACATTTGTCTACACACACACAAGCATGCATGCGTGCGCATACACACACATTATTTAATGATTCTCTTTGGGTTAGTTTGCCAGATTTCTATCAGTGATTGATGAGATTGTCATAATAAATTACATTTGTTTCCTAATTTGACCTCAACAGAGCAAGAGAGAGACATAATGAGTACAAGATACACAAACATAAGACTAATAGCAATGTGACTATGCATAAAAATCTATAGCCATGCAAACTTTTTAAATTCATACCAGATGGAAAAATTCATATGAAAACATATGATCATAGTGTGACCTAATTGCCTGAATAGATAATCATGAATTTAGAGGGTTTTCACTAAAATAATATCTTTTCTGAGTCATGAAGACACATAGGGCATGTACTTATCTTCAGTCTCTGTTAAGTGGATTTTTGTGACAAGTTTCTCCAATATATAGGACACTAATCTATTACAGGTAGCTTTTACCATAGAAACAACTGAACTTCTGTAAGCCAGTTAGCCATTTTGTAATTCAAAAATACTAACCTTTGCTTAATACTGAATTATAATAGTTGTGCTACACACTAAGAATGAACTAGACAGACATGTGAAATGTAATGGCTAGACACACACACACAACACTGCCACCAACCTCTTGCTTGGTCACTCAGTACATTACTAACTCTACAGGCTGCATTCACATAGCACAACTGTAATGTCGTTATTGCTGATCGAGCAGATCTAAGATCAACAGCATTCCAACTATGACCATCCTGTATTTATTTCAAGCATAGATCCAGGTCTATATTATCCAATGTATCCTTTTTTTAAGATGATAAGGTGTGATTTGAGGGAGATATGGCTGATATTTCTAGCAGGTCAAGCAGCCATTTAATGGCTCCTTCCTCCCTCACAGCCCCAATCTGCAACATTTCCTGAGAATAAATGTTTACTTAATAGCATAGGAGTGGCTGTGTAGTAAGTAGCTTGCTTATGAACCACATGGTTCCGGGTTCAGTCCCACTGCATGGCACCTTGGGCAAGTGTCTTCTACTATAGCCTCGGGCTGACCAAAGCTTTGTGAGTGGATTTGGTAGACAGAAACTGAAAGAAGCCCGTTGTATATATGTGTGTGTGTATATATATATATATATATATATATATATATATATATATGTGTGTGTGTGTGTGTATGTTTGTGTGTCTGTGTTTGTCCCCCCCCCCCCCAACATCGCTTGACAACCGATGCTGGTGTGTTTATGTCCCCCGTAACTTAGCAGTTCGGCAAAAGAAACTGATAGAATAAGTACTAGGTTTACAAAGAATAAATCCTGGGGTCGATTTGCTCGACTAAAGGTGGTGCTCCAGCATGGCCACAGTCAAATGACTGAAACAAGTAAAAGAGTAATGAAACATAAATATTCATGCAATAAAGAGCTTTTGATTTAAATATGATCAACTGTTAATGTAATGCAAGTCAACCCTTAGGAAATGACAGGGCCAATCTATCAGTCGAAAAGACGAATGTCAAAGAAGATTGTATTAATTCATTCCATTTCCTGCAAGAATATACATAGTTTGCAAGCCCTCTGTAGGGTTTGTGAAAAGGGCTCTGTCTTCTTGGCACTGACACTACAAATGAGGCTCTGTCTCCAAAGGGTCAAAGTCATAGACATATTGTTACTGAAAGGGTTAATCTATTTTACTTGCTTCTTGGTTCTAGGCAGTTGGCTGCAGCCATCATGGTACCATGATTTTTCTTTTAATTTGCTACTTAAAAAAATGTCACGATAGGTTTGAGTTTGTGTACAGATTTCAGGCTGTTAACAGTCTTTACTTGTTTAAGATGCCAGTTGATTAATTGCAAGTTTTCGCCTATGGAAGGATTCCCTCTCAGCAACGCAACCATTGTTTATAATGTTTCTTCTAATCAAAGCAGTTAAGTACAGTTCTCTATTTTTACCTATTTACTACCAAGTGGACTGAGCCAACAATTTATGTTCAGTATCTGTCTTTGCTGGGAATTCAGTGCAGTGTTGGTAGCGAGATGTTTATAGATGACTCATCAACTGACAAGTTGCTATCCTCTCATTTGGCCAAGCCTGATTTTCAGTGATAATGTCAATGAGCATTCATATATCTCAGATAAAAAGTACTGTTCTGAATAAAACTAATGACGTCTTGCCTAAACTTACATCAGAATAGAATTGCCTCAAGGTTTAAAAATTAATTTCTCAATTGTAATTATCTTAGGTCTATTACTAATGCTTGGAGTTAATCATTTAGATGTCAAAAATGGTGCCTATTACAGAATAGCACTTATAATTTTTATCAAATCTGATAAAAGAGGCAAGATATTGATCTTTAAATGTATTAATTTAGAAAATTAATAGCTTTTATTAAAATTTGAATCATTAGAGATTCAACTTGTTGGTTTCAATTTTTTTTATATGTTTAGCCAACAAAAGAAGCAGCAAATGAATATCTGTTGCTTAACAAAAGCAGCCTAAATAACAGACGTTTTTTTTAATGGTAAAAACTAGATAAAAATAAGAAAAAAAAACTACTGAAGGACTTTTAAGTTCCCATATTCCATAAAAAAAGAAAAGAAAATCAATACTAATAGAGATATGCAGCCATGCATATACTATTAAATAAAAGATGCAGAAAATATAATCAAATATAAAAGAACAATTCAGTTAAACTAGGGAAGATTAGTTTACACTGATAAATCTGAAGTTTTTCAATATTTTTACAATAAGAAGGAACAATAAATGCATTAAGCTGTTAGAATTTTCCAGAAAAGCTATTAGATCTCAACATATCAGTATGGAAATTAAATTGAAAGTAAAAGAATAAAAGTATAAGAAAAAAAATTAAATTAAATAAAATAAGAATATATGATATAATATAAAAATAATTCCAAACAAATTATGTTCTTTGATTTCAGGAGTAGTTTTCAATGAATTTATGTTTAGAATGCAATAATCTTAGCAGATTGGATTCGTTCTTACTTCCCTCTCCCTACCATATTATATGGGAAGGGAAGAATGTTCAAAATTGCAATAGTAACAAATACTTTAGACAATAAAAAGAATTATTTTAAAGTTTCATAATTGAATGACAAATCTACCATTTTCTAACTAGAAAAATGGCAGACTATAAGAACAATTTCTTTGAATAGAATTCTTTTATTTCTTCTGTTTTTTTGTCTTTAATTTATTTTAAAGAAAAGAGAATAATGATTCCATTAATGTCAGTATCTACTAATATACTGATTTTGAAGGGAGGGAAAATAACGCTAACTTCCATACCTCACTACAGAACAGTATTATTTATCAAACTAGTTACCAGAGACTTCAACAATCCAGTCTCAGACTTTTCCAACAACTTTATAATAGAGATAATTCTAAAATACATCTGACAAACATTTCCAAAATCCACTTCTGAATAGTGTTCATTAAAAAAGTCTTTAAAAAGATCAATATAATTAATGATTAAAAACAGCACAAACAAACTATCAATTGTCCTCTCAGCAAGTAGTGAATAAGTAAGAAAAGAGAAGTTTAACTAATGAACTACTATTCTTAACCTAAATCATAACAGTCACCAACAAACAGCAAGAAGCAAATATGAGTAATTCAGCATGATTTAGTCCATGCCACTTCACTTAAGAAATTAAAAGCTAAGACATTAATAACCAAGTACTAGAGTGGCAAAACTGGATACTTCTATGAATCAGACAAAATTCTTAATTTATGCCATTCCGCAAGTAATTTCCATATTTGGATAACCTTTCTTTTTAAATGCAATTCATAACTTCAATAATTTTCAGCCATCTTTGCTGTAAAATAGAAAGTCTAATAACATAGAGCTCGCGAAGTTTATGTATTACTTCTTTTATAAATATTTACTAATAACAGTAGACAAACTGAAGAAAATGTTGACTTAAACTGATACTGGGATGACACACACAAATGAAACAGTGGATTAACTCTTCATAACATGAATAATCCACTATTAATTAATTGCAAAAATTTTAATGTAATTGATATTAGATAATATGAGCAATAACTAAGAATAGAAGAACAAGTTTATGACCTAATTTGAGAAGAGAAAATGATAGGCAGACTGTTGTGTAATCTATAATGAGTTGTCATATAAATAATAGAAACATGGTTTGTTGTTCAAGTGATATCAGTGAATATATTGGTCTCTGTCTGCTTCCAAATTGTGTTTATAATTTTTTTTATTCTTTTACTGGATTGAGACATTGCCTTCAAGAGTTTTTGTCAGTTATATCAACCTAGTACTTGGTTAGGTACCATTTTAATGATTTCATAAGAGATGAGAAGAGAAATTACCTTTGACATAAGGAAGGCAATAACTTAATTCAAACAAATATCACAAGGTTTTAACTGCTAACCGACCTGATTTTTCTTCACTTACCAGCCCCCTCCCATACATAGTCTCCTATATGTTTTTTTTAAAAATTAAAGTACAAGATGTTTTCCCAAGATTCTGTATAGTGAACTTCTTAACCACACAACCATATCTACAGCCCCTATAATGTTTAGTATCATGAAGAATATGGCTTCAGTAGATTTACAACTTTTCTGAATAAAAAAAGAACAATTTTCAAAGTATGGACAAACAAGTAAAGGATAAGCAGTTTAATAAGTGGAAAATATTTTAAATAGGACTTAAGGATCACATTGTTTATAATGGCTTTGTTATATTTATAGTGTTCTAAACAAGTGTTCTACTATATTATTAATATATATACATACTCAGTACGTAAGATGTTGTTTCCATCTTGGATCAATTTTTTGGTGTGCCACTTAAATAATGCTAGGGATTTTCAATACACAATTAAAAACACATATCTGAAGTTATGAACTCAATTACTTTCAACGGGATTTTCATAATTTACAGGTCTCTGAAAATGTATGCCAAGTATACCTAATTCCTAATGCATTCTTGCCCCAAAACACAATAAGCTTACTTGACCACTGCTTTATATAAGGAGCCAATAAGCAAGAATGATGAAAATCATAAAAGGAGTAAAAACTAATTACAAAGTAGGCACAATCATTATGATTAGAATCTAACCTTATGTTAAGGATTAAAACAATTGTTAGTTGTTTAGGGAGTTCGAAAGAAAATAACTCAGAAAATATCAAGTGATAGAACAAAGACAGTATTGAGAGAAAAGAAAACCTTCACTTGCTTATTTAACAAGTGTGGTTATGATTAAGAATAAGGTATGGAAAAATGAAATAGCTTAAAATAAAAACTTACTCATTTAAAAACATACAGGATCGGTAATATGTAAAGTAACTAGTTATAAAAAAAGAACTCATAACAAAAGAGAACTACTCACCTAATTTGTAGAATTATAGGAAACTGATAGTGATGGTATTGTAGAGAGGGTTTAAGCAAACATTGAACTAGCAAACAATCATTTAATGTTTTACAATAAAATGAACTTTGAAATATCAGCTAAATACATTTCCATATGCACCAATTCATAATTTCAAAAAAGCATGTGAATGACAATAACATTCAAAAATCTTTATAAACGAAATTAGAATATTAAATTTTAAAAAATACGCATATATCCAATATAAATATATTTTGTAAGCAATAAAGGCAATTCATGGTAAAAAGGCATAAAAATGAAACTAACAGCAAAAACCTACACCAGGGTATATCTACAAGAGGCACTAGTTACATACAATACTCAAAAAGGTAGAAAATACTAGACTGATAAAAGCCATTTTGAAGGGAAGAATTTGTGCAAGGTAGTGTGTGTTATGGATGTGCAAGGTATTCTGAGCAGAGAGGGCAGCATCTATAGCCTTTGCAGGCCATCCTAAACAGAATACTTTTTGTAAGATTATTGTGAGTGAGGATGAATTTGAATTGTAATAGCTGGAAGAAGTTACAAACAAGAAGGAAAAATCCAAAGAAATGTAGTAATGAGGGGAAGAACTGAGCTAAGTATCTCATACAGGATTTAAGAAGAGATTGTGCAGGTGTGAAAGGAAGAGGTGATTGTAATGAGTTGTTTTAAGGGAGATAATTGACAGAGTCAACAGATTCCTGTAGATCAGAGACAAGGATAGAATACAGTGCCTAAGGGTGCCAGTATTGCATGATTGTGAATGATTTTATTTTACATATAGAAATTGGACCATTTGTTAATTACTACTGAGTTAGTTACTTGAATTCAGCTCAAAAAAAAAAAATATCCAGTTGATATATACATGATTTCTGTTTGATTTTTTGAAAGCAACATGCAAGTTAAGAGTAATTTTAACTGCAACATTAACAAGAATTACAAACACATTAAATATAGTCAGACTTAAATAAAGTTACTACCAATAGCATCAATTATTCATTTAGTTTAAGTCACAATTAACTGAAACTATAGTCATAACTGTTTTCAAAATTTAAACACCTGGGTAATTAATCATAAACTCACCCATTCACATCAAAAAATGACATGAAAGTCTCTAATATGATCCCCAACAAGACAGAATCATGGTATATTTGGTTCATTGAATTACTTTCTGGTTATAGCTTTGTTCAAACATAGCTAACTGATGACATCCAACATTAAACAGGAGGTAGAATATTGATGTATACTATTTTATATCACACCACAAGCTCATAGTGGATCTATCTTTTTCACAAAAAAGGAGTTTGTACCACTAATCTGTCAGAAGTGTGCTTCAGAACATAAAAAGCTCTTAGCTTCTCTATAATCATACATTGTGGATTTCACTTGAACAAATTTAGTTATAACCTATGTAATGTTCTCTACGTGTTATGAAACATGCAAGCATAATTTCATTCAACACATATCATTATATTTGGTCATGCCTTGGTAATAACATGAAATTTTCTCAGACAGCAGTTCAAATGTTCTACATAAATTGGAGACAAGTAGTATTGCAGAAGATAGGTGATAAGGAAAAATCAATTGAGAAGTGGGCCACGTGAGATATAGCTCTCCATCAAGTGGGCTGCACTACTAAAAAAATTCAAGGTAATTTTTTTTTGTTAGGTGTGCTATTCAGAAAGTCCCACAGGCCACAGTTATTCTCATGACTGGTCTATTCTCAAAGTTTAAAGTATCTATAGCCAGAATGAAACGTTCTTACAGCTAAAGAAAGCCAGCTGGTCAAAATAAAGAACTGCTTCATAATCTTCTAGCATTCTACGTAAATGTAATCAATCACTTCACTTGCTTATGGTGTGTGTGTGAGTGCACGTGTGTGTGTAATCACTGGCATAACAAGGAGATATTGTTGGCACCTTCACCTTAAGAATAAGTATAACAGGTCAGAAGAAATGATTCACACCTCTCCCAGGAGCAACTGACTTCCCTCCCTGGGCCATTGATAGTATATTGATTGACTGAGCGGACAAATGACTGAGCAGGCAAGTCCTTCTTTCTTTAAGGTGCACAAACAGTAATATTAGAATCTTTAGCAGAATCATATTAAGTTACATTATTTCAGATAGTCAACTGAAAGCAAGGATTTGAATTAGTTGTGGAAATTTCTATGATGACTAATATCAAAAGTATCTTCTTATTATAGGTACTAACAAAAGGACAATGTTTTTCTTTTAAATCTACCATGCACTTTCTAATATCATTTTACATATGTGGTATATCAGATGACATTAACACAAATTGTATCTTTGAGACTAATAAGTTTTCTATATGTACACTTCTTTCTACATGTACATCTACCTAGGTAACACTTCAGATTCACATCATTTGTAAATCTAACTTTCCAGCTTGTCATTTTCCCTTCTATGTCTTTTATTGTTTCAATTCAAGCCTTCACTTTTAGTGATTCACAACCCAAAATCCAAATACCAGCTTAAAATAAGATATCGTGATTGTGAGGATTTCAGAAATTAAAAAGATTTGAATATCCAATGAACCTAAGATAAACAAAAAAATAGTTTAAAAAGAGGATACTAGTTTAATAAAATAACAAAGAGAAATGGGTACAAAGTGTTATCAGCAATTAAGGGAAAATTGAAAGTTGCAGCATTAGATACTATGAAGGACCTTCTATTGTTGACTTCTGTCTTGATGTCTTTTTTTAAGTAATAACAAAAAAATGGAAAGCTACAAAAACCTTCGAAGTACATGACTGATAGCATCATAGAAATAGAAATCTGGTGTCACAACAAATCTAATTACCCTTTTATTATCCTTAGACAAAAAAAAAAAAAAAAATGAACTAAATGAAAAGATAAATTCAAGCTATGGATTTATATTACAGTTAATAATAAAATGGAAAAAAATAGAATTATAGATAAGAAGGTTTCCCAAAGTAACTTCAGAGAAGGAATGATAAAGTTTGATTCATTCTATGGCTTTTTGACATTTTAATATAGAAATAATGATTGATTGGTAATATGGTAATAGATGAATTTCAGTTAGTAAATGGGATGAAATAGAAGAATTATTGGCTGTAATTGCTACAGTAATAGAAACAGAATAACCACAAAGTAAAGAAGTCTAGAGTTGCAATTCTGAAAATGATCTAACTAGTGCAGGGTACAAAATTTTATTGATATAGTAATTGCAAAACAAGAAGCTACAGTAATAATTAGTAAAAGAGAAATCTCTTTACTGTATAAAAATCTTCAAGACCCAGTATAGTATCAGATGTACCTCTTTATTTCAAGGTTCAATGCAAAGAAAAGAAAAAGTTCAGTACAAATCCCAATAGATATACTGAGAGAAGAACAAAGATAGATTCAATTTGTTGATCTTCAATCAAATTACATCAGATGTCGTTGATCTTCATTCAAATTACACCAGATGATAAACCAGCATGAATTAGTCTAGACAATAGCTGCATGAAGCAAGAATCAAGTCAGCTAAACTGATTTGTAGACAGGAATAAATCATGCCTACAATGATGTATTACTCATCTCTTATAAAGGAATTTTAGGTGATGAACAAGAGTTTTTTGGAAAACAAACCTGATTTCATTGATGAAACTGTGATAATGGAATGGTATAATGAGACTCATAATTAGGCTGGCCTAACATAAAAATAAATTGAAAGTTGGTGAAATCTAAATTTCATGGGGTTATCAAAAGTTCCGTTTTTCTTTTACTTTTTCTGGGTTTTTTCCTGATGGATTAATGAAAGGAACTGGAAATTAAAGGAATGACAGATATAAAGGACTAAATATCTATGGGAAGAGTAAACATTAGATAGAAACTACAGTAAGGGTGATATAAAGAATTCTTGATTAAATGCCATGATACTCAGATGTAGATGAGTGTTAATCAAAATGTAGGTGCTGAGCAGATAGATACCACCCACTTATTTATGTCAAATGAATCTTTTTCTTTCCTTTCTTAAATTTTTATAAACACAGGTAGGTACATAGTTTAATTAAATGTTTATTATAATCTCAATTTAAATCTCTTGTTAATCAAATTAATAGCTTTACAACAATTTGAAATAATGACGTAAACATATTCTCAACACATGTAGACACTAACATAACAGTTTGTTTCTAAAACAACACTTTTAAATTTACTAAATATTTTCAAAATTTTTAGATTTATAAATTACAAGATTTGAATATAATAAAAATATCAAAGCTTGTGTGTTGCAGCAACTATTTAAAAGAGTGTTGTATTAAGTTTTGAATAAATAAATAACTCAAGTCACTAATTACCAAGTTTCAAAGTTGAATTTTAAAATTAGGGTTTTTAATATTTATTCAGATTTATTTACAAATTTAATCAATATACATGACTTAATGAAATTCAGTAAAATACTAAATGAAAATATATAGAAGATAATATATAAATCAATAACATTTAATTGAAAATAGATATTTTTAGTAAATCTTTAAGGAGTCTCAAACAATGAACTCATTAAAAGTTGTCATAAATGTTTCTATGAAGTTTAATGTTATTAATGAAGAGTTTACAGGATTGATAGCCTAATATTTAAATCAGTTTATACTACACTTCAAAAGAAAGGAATCTATAAATGTTAGTAACAGAATATAGGGTAGTAGAATTTATTTATCTTGCAACATTTATTTTAAAGTTATAATGTTTTATAGAATATAACAATAAATTATTAGCTAACATTATTTAAACAGATGTAAACATAATTTGCCTATTTTCAATCCTGCATTGGAATTTCATCAGTGACTGAATATCCTCCTTAACTGTCCACTTTTTACAAACCCACTATTACTAAGGGGATCTTAAATTAGACAGACTAATTTGCATATGTAACAGATTCTTGGTAGTTAGTTTAATTAATAGATTACTAGTGTGTTAACAGTATTTTGTTTTGATGCCATACAGTACTACAGAATATATCTATAAATTGTAACCAACACTATGTGTGTAGATAGATATAAAAACACTTTCTTTATACATAATATTTTCATGTACAGAAGTAAGCCCTTAGTGGGTTTATAAAGCAGTGATTCTGTCTGACAGTACTTAATTGCTGATCAAATCCCAAAACAAGATTGACTGGTCCCTCTTTTACTGTCCATGAAAATATTGTGTATAAATACAGTGTTTCCAACTATCAATACATATAACATCAGTTAAAAGTTTAAAGTTATATTCTATAGTCATGACAACTTGAAGAAGAAGATACTCTATATTATAGTATAGCATTGAAACAAAACACTGTCAAACACTAATAAATTATCTTAAATTACAAATTGCACAAAGTATACTCCTAAATAGCTGGCTGTTCTAGGATAAAGTGTGCAAAGAGGAAGAGAATAAAACTGGCACAAAGTACAGGTGTTTGGTGTGTTGGTGCAGTATAAGTGGTTGTAATATTACAGGTGCATAACAATATTATCAAGGGTGGTTTGATAAAAGTGAAATTCTTTCAACAAAGCATAGAAAGACACAAGTTGTTTTGACAGATTGAAAAAAAGAGGAGAGGTTTTATAGATACCAAACATTTAAAATTAGTTCTAGCTTTGGTATCATACTTTTGCAAGATTTATTACAATCATATATTTATTTCATAATTTTTCTATGAAAATATTCTATTGTAAACTTTCTGTAGAATATAATTTTCCAATGAGAGCTGTGTCTTTCATTTGAATGAAATGTAGAGTACAACTGAATGTTATATGGAACATCCTGTAGACATGGAATAGCAGAAATACTTCCAGATACGAATATATCATCTTCTGAGTAATCTAATAAGAAAACGTTAACACTAAGAAAGTAAACAAATTGGCTGGAGTGGAATATCAAGTGACACTAAAACTACACAAAGTACTATAAAGTGTTATAATTGTTTTGAGACAATATTCATTAAAGCCATCTTAAAATTAAGTTTTTCCCTTAGTAACTGTGTCAACAGAATGATTAAATTGATACACTGTTCAAAAGAAGTTTCATGGCATTCAGGTAATACAGTAAACTCCTTTAATCCTTGAAGCTTCTTTCACTAAGTCATTTTGATTTTCATAAGGGTCAGAGGAACTA